>NC_056583.1:11237129-11317129 GCF_018340385.1 Cyprinus carpio
ATAAAATATTTACTAGCCAATGGCAATTATATTGCCAAGGTGTGCCTTGAGGGTTGTTTTTCTAATTTGTGTTGAATTATAATTGTTTAAACACCTGTCATAATTAGTTTGCAGAAGAGATTTTCTTCAGACATACAATAATGTAATGTAATAATAATGTAATACAAATAATTAAGACATCACTAACAGGCAAAGAAATATAATTTAATTTACAGAGTACATATATTCATCTATATGTTCCCCTCTAGAGTTCTTTTTTTTTTTCCAGCTAACTCACGAGTTACTAGCGATTACATGTGACATATTTCAGAAAGTTGTACTTTTTTATACTTTTTAATACAAACATACCTTCTGATGTTCATTAACTAGTGGTTAAGTGGAACAGGTGATTGCTTCACTCATTTTCCAAGTTGCAACTTGAACTGAGATGACCTCATTCATTTGTCACATTAAAGGGTGTCAGGTGTGTAGAAATTTTCAACCAGCCCCTTAATTGACATTATTTATGTAAAATCAATATTTATGTGTATCATGAACCACCGAAAGAACACTTCTTTAATAGTGGTGTGGAAATGGAAACATTTCAGCCCCCCACACAGCCCTTTTTGGTCATTTTTAGCTTAATTTGAATGAAGCACAGTTCGTAAACAGATCTTTTTGAGGGCTTTGAACTACAAAAAGTTGCCAGCAAACAAATCTAAAAATAAACTGTAGAAGTTTAAATGTTTAATCGCTCACAGCTGAATTTTTTACCATTGTTTCCCATTTAATATGACTTTTAAATGAATTGAGAAATTTGAGTTTGGTTACAATTTATACGCATTTTTAGTTCATGTTTTTGCGACTCTCTATTTTTATTTGCAGATGTGTGTTCATGTCATGAAACAGAAGAAGTGCCACTATATTGGGAACTGTTCTTTTGCACACAGTTTGGAGGAGCGGGATGTGTGGACCTACATGAAAAACAACAGCTGTGAGAATCCATTTCCTTCAACTGAATGATTTATAGCTTCATTTTTTATGCATTTTTGTGGGTGTGATTCAGTGATGTTTCCTTAATCCATTAATGTGTTTTAATACAATCTGCGTATCTCTGTGCTCTCTAAGTGAGAGACATGCAGCAGATGTACGAGATGTGGCTTTCATTGACCAATCAAAACCGGCGTGCAGAAGACACCCTCATGACTCCACCCCCAGAAGAAAAACAGATCGCCATGCCAACTGACTATTCTGAGTCAATGGTGGGTGGCTGCAGAAGAAAGTGATTTGTTTGGATTAAGTGGAAAGCTCTTAGATTTTTTTTTTTTTTTTTAAACTGCGTTGTCCGTGCTCTTTTTGACAGGTTGGGCGACGAATGTCTGGTGGTGGAGGAGGGGATCTGTGACCTGGGCCTGAAAGTGTGTGGTTACAGGCAGTCTGGATGAGTCTTCCTGTTCAGATGTCAGCTTCTTAGGCGCTTTCCAACTCTTTCAGTGCCACTCTAGGAAGTACCAGACTCTGCTGCCCTTCAGGGCAGAGCGCTTGACTATAGGACTAATACAGTGATTGTTGCCACATACACACATCCCACATGCTTTAACACCCATTATCAAACCCACTCATTGTCATGACTCTTGGAACAGGCTTATAGGGTGTATGTAAGTGCACACTGGTACCTTTACAGCTAACTCAAGTAAGGGCAGTTTGTTTTTACGTTCCCTAAACACATTTCTTAGGAGTTGAAGATCTATTCCCACAGTGCTTTTTAACTCGAAACCAAAAAAGACCAGTTGTCCCCGTATCAAATCAAAGCACCTGTCATGAAGGCCACTCATGTTTCAGACAAGTATGTAGTGGCAGGTGGCAGATTGATGATTTTGTCTGAAGTTATGAAGTGGTGCTTAACTGTTCCTGCCATATTGGTAGAAGAGTTTGAATGTACAGCCAAAAGTGGCCATTAACAAGAAATTTGAGATTTGTTCAGATGTCGAATGTATTTGATACACCATGGCAATTAATAACGGACTAAAAACCACCCAACTCGCATAATGCCAGTCACAGATCTTGCACTGACATGCACTCATTTCATCATTTTTTTCCATTTGCACTGAGTGAGTTTGGCAGTGCTTGATAAAGAAGAGGGTAGAATGCACACAAGGGCTGTTTGCAGTCTTGAGTGATCTGACTATATGGATTGAAAATACACTTTGTATTATTATTATTTTTTTCTTTGATCAAGTGATTGGCAGTTGGAAGATGCTTCTGTGTTCGTTCAAGATAATAGATTAGGATTTGAAGTGCATAATCTGTGACACCCATAAACATGCTATTAAGAGACTCTTGTTTGCCACGGTTCAGCGTGGGCCAGTGGCTCATTAGTTCTCCATATGTACCATTTATAGATTTCATATTAAGAGCATGAACGGAAATGCATTACAAGAATATAAGAAAAAGAGCTGTACTTGCCCTGCCTATTTGTAGTTATATTCATAATATACTGTCAAGACATGCAGTGCTACCCTTAGTACGCCTTGTCCTTATTTTCAGTGGACATGAGATATATATATAAATATGTACACAAACACACACACACACACAAATATATCTACTATACTGGCATACTACTAAGGATTATTGATAACTTAGCAGTTAAGCTTAATTAAGTATAACCTTACCTTGTATTGATTACATAGAACTTCTTGTTATTGAGCTATGCTATATGACATGTATTGCTGATTAGATGGTTAGTGATTTATTTTTTTTCTTCCTTATGAGTCATTCCAGAAGTGTCCGATTTGTGAGGTCTAGATGAGAATGTGCTGCCTCAAACTGCCTAAAAAATGCTATAGAAAGGTAATTGAATCACCCTGAGATAGTTTGTTATAGAAAATAGAATCAAGTTTGTAATTTTGCATTGAATTTCAGGGTTTAAATGAGCTTGTATTGCTTCCAGCTTGTATGGAGATTGAGAGGGACATTCTGGAGTGACCTAGTATGCTTTACCGAGGGATCATATTATTACTACTACTACTATTATTATGATGATGACAGTGATGATAATGATTGCCATTATGACTACTTCTATCTTTCTATATGCTATTGATATATGTATATGTTAACTGCTATGTATAACACTTTAAATATATGTATCCATGTATGAATATAATACTTAACAGTGAATTATGTCTTTGTATGCTTAGTGGGCTGTCCAGAATAGAGCAATTGAGATCCTAGGGTAGTTCTCTTTCTGTTTTCTTTCAGCCTAAACTCAATGAAAAGCAAGTGACACCATTAACATTTAGAGTGTCATGCTTTTGTGATGCGTGTTAGTTACTGTCAGTTTTCTGAAACCTGGGATCTCTTTTAAGAGGGTTTATAGAGTGGTTGTAGTGAAGAGACATCATGCCTTAGCAAATTCCCTCTGCACCACGTTCATGATTGTTTCGATTCGATCCTCACAGCTCTGTACTGTGACGGAACACAAAGCATGCATGGATATTTATGTTTGTCTGCATAGCGCCTTATACAATACATTTATATACAATTATAAATACCTTAACAAATAATCCTTCTCTTTCAGTATAATGATATATACACCTTTAGACAACTTGTTTAAAGAAATAGGGGAGGGAAGTGTATTGTAAATGTTCTCTGGTTGACAATGGAGACTGGTTTTGCACATAACTCTCATCTGAAATATTCTGAGGAACATGATCATGCTGGGATGGGATGTTAGAGCTGAGGTAGTGTGCATAACTCAACCTGAGAGTGGAGAATCTCAGTTAACAGTCTCTGTTGATCAGACATGGGGTGGAATTTGCAGTCATTCATATTCATATCAAAGGGTTAGTACTGCTGGCCATTGACTGTCTAAGGCTGCAGCAATGGTCATTTACTCCCATCCTCATTCTTCAGTTGTTTATTTTATCACAGAACTGGAATGTTCTGGGCTCTTTGGACTTCAAAACCAAGGAAGATTTTTTTTTTTTAATGACCTTTGTGTTGCACACTTTCTGGATGAAGTGTAAAGCAGAAATATGTTCATAATTCATGTTCAGCCTAAAAAGACAAAGTGGGATTTAGCAAAGGTTGGATTATATAGGTTGAGATGGTTTATATTTCACCTGCTTCGATAACCAGTAAAAATCAGGGTTTTGAAAAAATGAAAAGGAAAAACAACAATGCCTCTTTTTGTACTGTATTTTTACATTTGTCTGTTTTGTTTCTCCTTTTTCTCCCTGGTTGGAAGTGAAATATTGATCCCAGTGGACCAAATCTCATTAAAGTGTTTAACAATAAATAGACTGTTTTAGAAAATGTGTCTGATTTTATTGACTTTCATTGAATTGCTTTTTTTAAAAGACGTTTTAAATCAAAATTAGAGTTGTAACTCGACAGCTTTGAAGTCATATATGTTCTAGTGTACTCCAAAACAATGAAAAAAATTCATTTTAAGAAATGCATTTAAAATGTACAGTGTGTATCTCGTATTGATCACTCTCCATGCACTACATATATATTTTTGTCCAATCAAATGCTCTCTAGAATGAGAAGTCTCCTCCCTCAAAACTTGGCTAGCGTGCAGACTACTAAATAGTATAGTATGCAAAAAGCAGCATGGCAAATAAATAGTCTGTCCGATTAGGCTGTATTCATTAAACAGTGGGTACTGTACTTGCATACATTAAGAATGCAGTTCATCAATAGTTAATACCTGAATAAAGTACATATTCTGAAATACATAATCTTTCTTTATTTTTTTATTCAGAAGTTGTTAATTATCACATTTTAAAAACATGACATTAAGGTCTGACTCTCTTTGCCTCTGGAAACTGAATGATACTGATATAACGCAGCTTGACTGAACTTCTGCCCTCACTTTCGTAACATTGACACGCAGATGTTTTGGACTTAGATAACTTGCCTTCATTCTTATTGGCTCGCGGAGTGAATACATGCAGCTAGAATGACCAATAAACTACCGCGCCTCGTTGACTATTAAACAACAGACAACCTGAAACGATGTTCATTGGTCAAAATCTTCAGCCCTGTGGAAATAAGGAAATTTGAGGTGGGACTAGTTAAGTAACTTCATAGATAGTACAGACCTTGTGACAGAGATAAAAAGTTTGAGAATTTTTAGTGGCGCATTAAATTTATGTGAGAGACAGTTCGAGTAAGAGTCTCCTGCGTCCAGCTTTTCCCCAGGTGTTGAGAAACTGATACTGTTTTGAAATGTCTTCAGAAATTCCGGAAATGTTCAAAGCCTTGCTTGACTACCCTTTCTCTGTCCCTTCGGTTGATGACAACGGTAAGAATTTTCACTGTTGGCTCAATACAGGTTTATTGTGAATTCTCACTGTACAGTCTGCACAAGTGGTGTACTGCAGGGTTGTACTTGTCACATTAGGTACTACGTCATGCATTAAGCAGACCAAGTAGTACACACGTTCAAAATGAGACGCAAATTGACTAGATGTCCAGTTCTAGTTTTAAAGCACTAAGTAATGCAATTTTTTTTAGATAACGTGCATTTTTTTCTTTTCATGACTTTTCATGAAGTGTCAACAGCTAATATTGTGCACTGAGAAATAGTTTACTAACAAAGTTTTGTATACATTACAGTGGCTAGGTCATCTGTATTTGCAACTAAACTATTAATATTATGGGGAAGTTTGCATTAATTTGCATTTTTTTGTTCTTATGTATTTACATATGTATTTAATTATCCTGTTCATAGTGTCATTGCATTGACATCATGTCTTTATATAAAGTTTTTGTATAGATTACATTTATTGTTGCGTCAAGGAATTGGCTAAATCTGATGCAGAAGTGTATAACTTTGTATTTCAGTAAATCAGGTAAGTTATGAAATTATGAAAAGAAAATCTTCTGGGACAATATGATTCTGTCGTCTGTATTAAGTACATTCATGAAAGTTAGGACTGATCATTTAAATGTGATGACACGGATCCTCTTAAATGTTGAAGGCGCAACCGTAAATGAAATGTCCAAATAATACACAAAAATGTGGGCTACACTGAAATCGCTGATTGTTGATTTGTAATGTATCATATGGGCTATATAACATAAAATAAATAAATAAAACATGGAACATGACCGAGTAACATAAATTGCATATCGCCTGCCATAAACAAGGCAAGATACATGCAACCTCATTCTACACGTGAAACCATGCGTGAAACGCGATATTGTTCCTGCTTCGTGATTGGTCTGTGTGCACACTGTGCGTGCCATGAGTGCACGTGCGAGGCCATGTGCCAAAACCTAACCATAGACTGAACAAGACACGGGCGGTGCTCCCGCGAGGCATGAGCTAATTAGGTACAATGACAAGGCATATTTTTGTTTTAATCCCAGACGCTGTTGTGTTATTAATGCTGACTAAGTTAAGGTTTAAAAAAGTGGCCTTTGTGGTCACTGTACTAAGAAAGCGATTTTATTTGGAATGAATTATTGCAAGTGTAAAAGGCATATGATTTTAAAGTTTATATGGTATTTTACGCCCACACTTCAAGCCCCACTGTGTCAGTGTAATGAGTGTATCTATTTGGCTCTCGTAACACGTTTTTCTAATACATTTGTGAAAATAAAACCGTTTTGACCGAGCAATGAGGAGTCGACGACCATTCGCTCTACGTACTGACACACCTCTGTGTTGTCACGCCTGATTAATTATTCACGAGAGGAGAGCTCACCCAACCAATCCGCGTTCAAAAAAACCTTTCTTTCCACCCCCTACAAAGGGGCACGGTTTATATGCATATTAAAACACTTCTGTAGCTAACTGGAAAATCGGGTCAAACACAGAAGTAGAGTCTGAATAGAGAGTTGTCAACCAGCGAGGTCATTTCTGATTAGATTTTTTGAGTACACGAGTCACTGAAGACATTAATATATTTTTCTTGGTTAAACTGGGATTTCAGGTTGTCTTTGAAGTTACGCTATTCTTACGCGCGGCACGAAAGCGTCGGTCAAAATGGACGTGGACCCTGTTTCCGTCGCGCTGGACGTAGGCACTGATACTCAGGCTGCTTTTCCAGTAGTTTTAAAGAAAATAATGGAAATTCCGCCACCGAATCTTCTCGAAGGCGACGACGGTAAGTGCCTCTGCACCAGTCGCGCGCTTGCAGGCTCGCGGTCGGTGCTCGCTGTACTGCCCAATTATTGTCAAATGCATGAGTATAATACATGAGTATGTTAATATAACAACAGAGCAGTAGGCTTTTCTCGTTATGTAAATATAGAACGTGTTAATTCGTGTTATTTATAACGTGGTTCGGCGAACTTAATGTCTCACGGTTACATTCTCGAAAACTATGGGACTTCGTGAATGAATCATTCTTTAACGCCAGATCTTTTCAGTGTGTAAGTAGAAACGATTCACAGAAACAGATGGTTATTTTAGCACTGTTTAATGTACATGCACATAAGTAGCTCCGCCCCTTCTCGCCTTCTGCGTGAACTGCTCCTGATGGCTGCGCGCTTGTTTGTCTTGTGCATTATTGTGTGGTTCATAAATGTTTGTTTTTGTATGCTGAATCTTGTCTGTCACAAACTGAACTGTAACATATGAAATAACAACATGCACGTTTAATAATGAACCTCTTCGCAAGAACCGCACTTTAGTAAGTCACTTGATGAAACTGATATTATTTTCCAAATCTGCAGTTTGTTCTGCCCAGTAACAGAACTTTTCAATTTTATTACAATTTATTTACATGTGTTCTGATACATATTACGTGTAGATTCTTAGACTTGGCATTTAAAAAAAATTGTCATAATTTATAACTGTTTTTAAATTGCAGAAAATGATAAAGAGAAACTCTTTGAGGATGTGGACTCTGAAGGGGTCAGTGGAATGGGACCGTCAGCTGCCTTAACACCTGCCATCTGGGAAAAGACCATTCCCTATGATGGCGAGACCTTCCACCTGGAATACATGGATCTGGAGGAGTTTCTCATGGAAAATGGCATTCCAGTCACAGGAGATGAGGATCAGAAAAAGGGTCTTGAGGAAGAAAACTTACAGCTGACAACTGAAAAATCATCCACAACCTCTACAAGCAAGACAGCCCCAGCAATCTCTCTTATGCCAGTCATGGAATTGGATCAGTGTGAGGAGGAAGTGGTCACAATCACGGCATCCAGCTCTAGCTCAACAGACGGCAAATCAGGTCAGCAGAGAAAACAGAACACAGTGTACTTTCGGTCACAACACACTTATCCATTACACAGTCAAGCTGTTTATCATAAAGATCTGAGTTAAAGGCACAACAACAATTCAGTGATATTTAAACCTATTGAATTGAATTAGCAAAAATGTAATGAAACCGTACTAGATGTTGGTTTAATTTCACTATTGGAATTGACTAATTCACTTCTCACCACAGATGAGGACCGTGTGACGCCAGAGCCCATTAATCCAGACGATATTGAGGTAGACATCAACTTTGAGCCGGATCACACAGACCTTGTGCTGTCCAGTATACCTGGAGGAGAACTGTTTGACCCTCGTAAACATCGCTTCTCCGAGGAGGAGCTGAAGCCTCAGCCTATGATCAAGAAGGCAAAGAAGGTGCTTGTGCCTGAGGAACAGAAGGTAAACACACAGTCGCACTTTCCTCAGGGTTATTTATTATAATTAACTAAAACTAAAACCATTAAAACAAAACAACTTGAAATAAAGTAAACGTTTCCTGAAATATCCTTAAACTTATTTTATTTCAGCTATTTGCTAAGGCATTATATTTACTTAATGTACTAAAATAAACGAAAAATGATAGAATACTATATAAACATTTCAAAAAGAACTCATAAATATGACAAAACACAACTTTCAAAAAAATTTAAACCAAAAAGTAAAAACTAATTCAAAATATTAATACTAACTATATTAATATCTCAATAACACTAAAATAACATAGCATGAAATATTACCTTAATATTTTGTAACTGTATACTTGACTGATCGACAACATTGCCTGAGGCCCAGAACTCAATTATACAGTTACACCCTGAATGAGATGTTCTCAAATCTTTGTCAACAAATACGTGAACGTGTTATGTAAGAAGATATTAACAGTTGTATTTATAACAACAGTGCCATTCTCAAAATAGAGAAAAAATCTTGTTCCCCAACATTTGATTTGACGGGGTTTTTTTCTCACTATTTCAGGACGAGAAATACTGGCATCGGAGGAAGAAGAACAACATTGCAGCCAAGCGTTCCAGAGAAGCCAGGCGGCTAAAAGAGAATCAGATCACAGTACGAGCAGCCTTTCTGGAGCGAGAGAACTCGGCTCTGAGGCAGGAAGTGGCAGAGTTGCGCAAGGACTTTGGGCGCTGCAAGAACATTGTGGCACGCTATGAAGCCACATACGGACCGCTGTAAGGGACAAACAGGCATACAGACAGTTTGCATATAAACACATAATCAAAAGAGCTCCACACAGAGTTAAAACACTGCAACTCTTACAGGTGAATTAGTACTGTTACTAATATGGCGATTAACAACCTTCTCTCTTCTTTTTCAAGTGCATCGACTGAAGACATCTAAACAATTATTGATTTATTTGCATTTTTGAAAGGCAAAAAATTAATAATGGTGTGGAATGAAGAGGAGAAAACAGGAGATAAGTGAATATGTGATTAGAACTGTACAGCTAAGTGATGTTCTTAAAAAATCGTTGTCAGCCACTCTTATCAGCAGTGTAATCTTACTTCATTGCAACAGCAATGAAACAGCAACAGCTTTTTTTTTTTTTGTAATGCACCAGGGTAGAAGAGGCCTTCCCTTACCTGTTCTTGTTTTATGACAAGTTTTATAATATCCAAGTAGTTTCAGAATGTGAAATAATGTGCATTGGAAGTCACTGGTCTTTATTCATAAAGAATCACTGGCATTGACTTTCTTATATATCTTCAGTTTGCATATCTTCGAATTCTTTGAAAAATTACATCAATTCAAAAAATTACTTTGGCAAATTTGGTACAGGGTACCAAGTGGTGCATTTTGCCTGCAAAAGTAGAAATAAAAGGCTACTTTGAAATACGGGGAGAATATTTCACACTAAAACTGTAAAAATGGAAACAAAACTGTAAAAAGGAAAATTGTAAATGTATCATGTTTTTGTGCTGCAAAAAACATAGTAAGTGCTTGAATTCAGCAGAAAATATGTGCTCTGTATATCTGCAAAACCCAAAAATATTTAGATAGTGTCTTTCATAATAACGGAGTAGATCTTCTAAAATCATACCTTGTTTACTTCATCATGGTAGTTTGTCATTTCTGGGACTCGTGCAGGTCTGTTTATGTACCGAAATAACAAACTGTACATGTGACGGATCTTGTATCTGCTTAGAACTTAGCAAAAGAAATGAAGTGCTGATATAGGAGTTTTTCCATATGTATCATATGATATATATTTTTTTTCAGATAACTTCAAATATTTTACAAAAATGGCTTTGCAGTGTGAACCATATTTTGCAAGGGTCAACCCTTGGTTGTTTTAAAACGTGCTTTATAAATGAAAGAAAGAACCACATCATTCATAGCTCAGAGTCAGTATGAACCCATAAGTGTCCTCAGCAGAGCGCCTGTTTATAAAGGGCGCTAGTGTTACATATCAGAAACTAAACTCAAACCTCTCGTAAGGCCATCGGCCCCCTGCTTGCAGCTTTCCTGCATTTCAGGCACATTTTTGTGCAACTTGTCTCTGTCATTTTGAAACATATATCATCAGGGAAAGAAGATACAGGGTCAATTCACAAGTTTCACAAACAGTTCATATCTTGTGCTCTCCGTTCATTGTTAAGTGAAAGTTCAGCTGACGTCTATTACCAGGTTTAATTTTGTAAAACTCACATGTGGCCACATTTGTCCTTTTTCATGTGTTTTGTGGAAAGGGAATCTGATATGTAACAAAATCTTGACCAAAGCTAACTTTGATTGACAACACTGAAGAACGCTGTGTTCTGTAGCTAGCACAGAATGACTCCACTCCAAATCAGGTGTTTAATCTTTGCAAATCTGTGGTCTGTAGACACTTTTTTTTAAAAGTGCTCTATGGTTTGTCATTTCTCCTCGAGCTTCCTTTCTGAAAAGTGAAATTTGAGATGGTGAGATGAGGGACAAGACAATAAAATGGAATGGAGCTTGACTGTTCTGAAAGGAAAAGTGACTGTTCCTGACAAGAAGTGTTTCTTCTGTTGAAAGAGAAGAAAACTCGGTTGCATATGAGATGCCAACTTTGTTGCAGTAAATCTTTGTTTTGTCAGATTTGAATGTTTTTCAAATTGTTACAGTTCTTTTGCGAGGAAAGAAGTCTTATGAGCATTTTTTGACTTGTAAATGTTGTCGGTGTCTTGCTGTTTTGTGTTGTACATATTATTAAAGAATTTAAAAATGTGTCTTGTCGACATGTCATTATTAATAAGTAACAGTGCATATGAAAAAAAAATGCTTTGATGTTTCAGAGAACAACGAGTTACTGAATCTCAAATTTCAGATGGGAGAGGAGCGTTGTGTAACACAGACAGATGCCAAAAAAAAAGTTGCATAACACAAAGAGGGCGGGGCTAAAGAAGGCAGTGCGATATGCAGATATACTGAGCTGACCCAAATAAACTTTTGTCTGAAAAAGAATGCTGCCATTCATGGTGTTGTTCACTTTATGTAGATTTTCTTCAGGAGCGAACACATTTCAATCAAGATTACCTAACATTTAAATACAACTCCCAAAGGCTTCTGAACGGCATATGCCTAACTTAGCAGTCCTATACAATCTCAAATCACATGTCGCAGATTCTTTTACTCAGGGCCGTACCCACCATTGAGGTCCCCGAGAAGTTGTAAAATAATTAACTGATATTAATTCTGCTTTGGTGCTGCAAGGAAAACAAGCCAAGATAACAGATCTTCTCATCTGAGATGCCTCAGCGGTAGGGGTGTGGGATAATATCGTAATATTTGACATGATCGAGTATTTTGCAAAAACCATTCAAAACACCCTTCAGAGCGCATGCATACATTATGTGAAGTCTAGACTGGTGCGCGTGCGCATTTAGAGTGCGTTCTTTCACTGCATGATTCAGTTTATTAGATTAAAATGCTTTTAGAATGATCACAAAATTCAAAACATGGGGACAGAAAATGTACATATTTATACCACTTAATATATCAAATTCACACGAAGAGTGCCAATGTGATACTGATTTTTTACAACAGCTCAATACACAAAAAGTTAGTTAAGAGACTATGGGATCAGAATCCCGCCAAATGTATTGCAGTCATAGATCGAAAAATAATAAGCATAAATAAAACATTTAAAAACACATGTAAAATAATAACGCACAAAACTGAAAAACAAATGCAATTTTTTTTTTTAAATAACAAACAACGCGGTCATGGATCGAAAAATAATAAGCGTGAATCAAAAATGTAAACACATTTAAAATTATATTGCACAAAACTGAAACATGAATTCAAAATTTTTAAAATCGCAAACAAAATCAGGTTTCCTGCTCATATGTTATTTTTTGTGTGCTTGTGGTCTTTTCCCCTTTGCTCTTGTTTCCACGTTCTGCGCTTGCGTTTCTAAATGTTGCAGTTAGAGTTTCATGTAAATCAGGGCGGGCTTCAGCGTCACCATTGGGCCACAAGTTCTAGATTGACAGCTGCTCCTCTAGCCAATCAGTCCAAGGGGGAGTTGACGTCACTCCAATGCGACTCGTGGCTGCTGTGGCAGGTGTGTGAAGCTGGATAATCAGCGTCAGCAGGCAAATCCTGGGCGATCTCAGGTAATTAGCCATAAATATTTTGTTAATGGGTGACAGAAACATTCCCTTTGTGTGTTATATTTTCTGCAAGCTCTGTGTAGTCCGATATGTAGCCCGCTAACACGTGTCTTGTTAGTTTGGTTTAGTGAGCAATACTTTATATTTTAGGCAGTAGGGCTGCACTATAAATCGCACGCGATATTTGATGCACAGCTTGTCAGTAAAGCCGGTTCTGTAATCAGCGGTAAATCTCCATCACCTGCGCACTTTCATGGAGCAGCATTTACTACACAGAGCCGTTATGCTGCTCCATGTGAAAGCGCGCAGGTGATGGAGATTTACCGCTGATTACAGAACCGGAATGCAAATACAGTATTTTATGTGTTATATTTGTGGTTGTAGCTAGAAGGGATAAAGCTACAGCAAACCAACAATAAATAATTTTTTTCTACCCATTAGATTGTTTTTATTAAAGTCTACACCTACCCCAACCCCAAACCTACCCTTACAGTAATGCAGATACATTAAAAATCATTGTTTAGCACGAGAAAATGGACGCGATATTGATGTGCGTAAACCCTGGTAGGAAATGTCAGGACACCGCCTTTACTGACAAGACGCGCATTAAATATCGCGTGCAATTTATCGTGCAGCCCTACAGTGCCTAAAATATAAAGTATTGCTTACTAAACCAAACTAACAAGACACCTGTTAACGAGCTAGATATCGGCCTAGTCGGACTACAAAGAGCTTGCAGAAAATATCATAACACACAAAGGGAATGTTTCTGTCACCCATTAACAAAATATTTATGGCTAATTACCTGAGATCGTCCGGGATTTGACTTCTGACACTGGTTATCCATTCTCACACTAGATCTTCACACTGTTAATCACGGGATTGGGACGGCACAGGAAAAAATGTCAGCGGGAGTGGGCGGGACCGGGAATCGTAATAACACTTTGATCCCCAACTTTGCACACAAATATAGCCTACCTTTAAAATAAACTATAAACTGTAGGCTTATATTTTAACTTTGAACTCAATTCTACTTCCCCTGTGTCTTTATGTTCTCCTCCTGTCTGCTTTGGTGTGGCTGGTTCAGTGAATGACCTGCGCGTGAAGGACAGATTGTTAATGGCTGGTCTATGTGGTAATACAGTAGCCTACATCGGTCAGGACATCCAAAAGCCCACTTATCATTCATCAACCTCAAATAGCTTTTCATCTAAAAGATGTATGTAGTCACAACTTTACATGGCCGCTCAATCTAATGTTAACCCACAGAAATGTGCGCTATTGAAGTGTGTGCGCAAACTGAACAGCAGCGCGCTCACAGCAGGACAGATGGAGGCACCGGTGCTCTCACTGGCTCTTAAAATACTCCGTAATCTTTGGTCATACAGATAAAAGTAATAAATCTTTCGAATCCGTATACGTTCATTTGTGTGCACTCAGAATAACAACGAAACGTGCTTCTGTAAAATAATTAAAGCAATCGATGTGGTTTCTGTCGTCTCGGTCATGTGAACTTGAGCGAGAAACTTCGAAACTCTGTGTATGAAAAATAAATCTATAGACAGAGAAATGTCTACGCTCAAATTAAAAAAAAAAAAATTAAATTAAATAGAAAACGTGTGTGTTAGCATGGATGTTTTACATTAAATGTAATGTGTGTGCAATGTGCATTAAGATGGCTTTCAGTTCAATAAAAATAACAAAAAAAAAACTACATTTTGAATTTTTATTTAACTAAAGTGGGCATGCTGTGATCTGTACTGTATTTTATTTTTATTTTTTTGTGACAGATTCCGGCCAAAAAGAAATACAACATAGTGGGAGGGAACGATTCATTCTTCCGGGATTGAAACGGGAAGGGATTTTCCCCCAGTTTTTTTGTGTGATTGGGACGGGATGGGATCTTTTTTTTTTTTTGCGGGAGTGGGACGGGAGAGATTTGAAAAAAATCCACTCCCGTGTCACCCTCTACATCACACACCTGCCACAGCAGCCACATCAGTCCAAGGGGGAGTTGACGTCACTCCGATGCGACTCTTGGCTGCTGTGGCAGGTGCTGGAAGTAGAGGTCGACACGGGAGTGGATTTTCAAATCTCTCCCGCCCCACTCCCGCAGAAAAAAAGATCCCATCCCGTCCCAATCACACAAAAAAACTGGGGGAAAATCCCTTCCCGTTTCAATCCCGGAAGAATGACTCACGTTCCCTCCCACTATGTTGTATTTCTCTTTGGCCGGAATCTGTCACAAAAAATAAATAAAATACAGTACAGATCACAGCATGCCCACTTTAGTTAAATAAAAATTCAAAATGTAGTTTTGTTATTTCATTGAACTGAAAGCCATCATAATGCACATTGTGCATTGCACACACATTAAATTTAATGTAAAACATCCATGCTAACACACACGTTTTCTATTTTATTTATTTTTTTCATTTGAGCGTAGACATTTCACTGTCTATAGATTTATTTTTCATACACAGAGTTTCGAAGTTTCTCGCTCAAGTTCACATGACCGAGACGACAGAAACCACATCGTTTGCTTTAATTATTTTACAAAAGCACGTTTCGTTGTTATTCTGAGTGCACACAAATGAACGTATACGGATTCAAAAGATTTATTACTTTTATCTGTATGAACAAAGATTACGGAGTATTTTTAAGAGCCAGTGAGAGCACCGGTGCCTCCATCTGTACTGCTGTGAGCGCGCTGCTGTTCAGTTTGCGCACACACTTCAATAGCGCACATTTCTGTAGGTTAACATTAGATTGAGCGGCCATGTAAAGTTGTGACTACATACATCTTTTAGATGAAAAGCTATATTTGAGGTCTATGAATGATAGCTGGGCTTTTGGATGTCCTGCCCGATGTAGGCTACTGTATTACCACATAGACCAGCCATTAACAATCTGTCCTTCACGCGCAGGTCATTCACTGAACCAGCCACACCAAAGCAGACAGGAGGAGAACATAAAGACACAGGGGAAGTAGAATTGAGTTCAAAGTTAAAATATAAGCCTACAGTTTATAGTTTATTTTAAAGGTAGGCTATATTTGTGTATAAAGTTGGGGATCAAAGTGTTATTACGATTCCCGGTCCCCGCCCACTCCCGCTGACATTTTTTCCTGTGCCGTCCCAATCCCGTGATTAACAGTGTGAAGATCTAGTGTGAGAATGGATAACCAGTGTCAGAAGGCAAATCCCGGACGATCTCAGGTAATTAGCCATAAATATTTTGTTAATGGGTGACAGAAACATTCACTTTGTGTGTTATGATATTTTCTGCAAGCTCTGTGTAGTCCGACTAGGCCGATATCTAGCTCGTTAACAGGTGTCTTGTTAGTTTGGTTTAGTAAGCAATACTTTATATTTTAGGCACTGTAGGGCTGCACGATAAATTGCACGCGATATTTAATGCGCGTCTTGTCAGTAAAGGCGGTGTCCTGACATTTCCTACCAGGGTTTACGCACATCAATATCGCGTCCTTTTTCTCGTGCTAAACAATGATTTTTAATGTATCTGCATTACTGTAAGGGTAGGTTTGGGGTTGGGGTAGGTGTTAACTTTAATAAAAACAATCTAATTGGTAGAAAAAAAATTTAATGTTGGTTTCCTGTAGCTGTATCCCTTCTAGCTACAACCACAAATATAACACATTAAAATACTGTATTTGCATTCCGGTTCTGTAATCAGCGGTAATTCTCCATCACCTGCGCGCTTTCACATGGAGCAGCATAACGGCTCTGTGTAGTAAATGCTGCTCCATGAAAGTGCGCAGGTGATGGAGATTTACCGCTGATTACAGAACCGGCTTTACTGACAAGCTGCGCATCAAATATCGCGTGTGATTTATAGTGCAGCCCTACTGCCTAAAATATAAAGTATTGCTCACTAAACCAAACTAACAAGACACGTGTTAGCGGGCTACATATCGGACTACACAGAGCTTGCAGAAAATATCATAACACACAAAGGGAATGTTTCTGTCACCCATTAACAAAATATTTATGGCTGATTACCTGAGATCGTCCAGGATTTGCCTGCTGACGCTGATTATCCAGCTTCACACACCTGCCACAGCAGCCACGAGTCGCATTGGAGTGACGTCAACTCCCCCTTGGACTGATTGGCTAGAGGAGCAGCTGTCAATCTAGAACTTGTGGCCCAATGGTGACGCTGAAGCCCGCCCTGATTTACATGAAACTCTAACTGCAACATTTAGAAACGCAAGCGCAGAACGTGGAAACAAGAGCAAAGGGGAAAAGACCACAAGCACACAAAAAAATAACATATGAGCAGGAAACCTGATTTTGTTTGCGATTTGGAAAATTTTGAATTCATGTTTCAGTTGTGTGCAATATAATTTTAAATGTGTTTACATTTTTGATTCACGCTTATTATTTTTCGATCCATGACCGCGTTGTTTGTTATTTAAAAAAAAAAATTGCATTTGTTTTCAGTTTTGTGCGTTATTATTTTACATGTGTTTTTTAAATGTTTTATTTATGCTTATTATTTTTCGATCTATGACTGCAATACATTTGGCGGGATTCTGATCCCATAAGAGACTTCCGTTTTAGACACCATATATTGCCTGTTTTGCTCTATTTCGCCAACAAAAATCATTCCACGCACAGCCACAGCGCTGTTTTGCATCTCTAAACAACATGAGAGTGTTTCGTTCCTGAATGAATCAACCATTTAAACGATCTATGGGGCTTACTGTTTCATTGATTCGACTTTTTTGACATTTATAAAGTGTTTTAATCTACAATATATGGTGTAAAAACGTCTGAGTGCTGCCCTCTTCAGGTTGATACTGCAGTTGATTTTTCCTATTGGATGTTTGGGGTGGCACGTGACGTAAGCGTGGCAGGTGACGTATGCAGTGTTCCAGCTCACCACGCCCTTGGTACGAGCTACCACGCCCCTTGGCAGTATAAAACCATCTTGTTCCGTCAAAACACTGTAGCGGCTGCTCACTAGTATCGTCGGATGCCGATCGCGATGCGGGAGTTAAAACCGCAGTTTGAGCCAGCGGCTCGAATTGATATGGCTCAGGCCCTGGCCCTGTGTCCACAGACACCTCGACATCCTCCACTTCAGGTGAAGGTGGGGAAGAAAAGTCCTCTACTTCAAATGAATGCTCTGCTGCAAAGCTACTTGCGTCACTACAGTCACTCTCCATTTTAGCGACTCTGACAGCAGCTCAGCTGTCAATTAATCCGTTACTGCGGGTCTCATGTTCACGCCCCACCCACTCAGCCCCGGCCTCGGTTCGTCCCCTCTATCTCCGCTGTGCTCTGCCCACTTTTCAGCATTTTTCAAATATTGCCAGTGGGTGGAGTCAGGCTCTGACCAGGGGTTTAGCGAGCGGCAACCTCCCGCTCTCTCTCGTGAAGCCAATAAGGAAGTGACTAAAACTCCAATTCATCGACTGTCCGCTTGAGGCTGGCTGCAAAAGGGAGTCAGTCCCATAGACTCCCCATGTTAAAATGCCGAACCAAAAAAAAACAAAAAACATGTTTACAGCCTGGTTCAAAAAATGATTTTGGTCTATATTGCTAATTTTGCCCTTTGTGACAACTGTGAGGGGGGTGAATTTTTTTATAACTCATCCGTTTAAATTATATTAAGCCTTAAAGTTCTGCATAATTAAGGGCGTGTCCACTTGAGTGACAGGTGGATTTCCGCTTCTGACAATGCCGTCGCGCTAGGTGGGCGTGGCTTCAGCAACCAGCTCCCGCCTTTTTGCCCATTTTCGATTATCCGGGAGAGTCGCGCGGTGACGCGCTGCCAAGATGGCGACAGCCCGCTCGGCACACTTTGAGCTTCAGAACCGCTATCGCTCTTTGTCAGACACGTGGTTTTGTTGTGTGTGACGTCACCGCGTCACACACAACAATAGAAGTAAATAATAGAATAAATAACTAATATAACTACTAAGATAACTATCTAGATAATAAGTAAATATAAGTAAATATAACTGGCAAACCTGGAGAAGCAAAAGAAGATTGAGAAAAGGCCGTACCGAGATAAACTCAATAAAGATGCCAGGGACCGTTATTTGGAGAAATTGTCATCCATTCATAACATAGATCCATATGAGCTGACTGCATTAAGTTGGAGTGCTGACCCCGCATTGCTACCTTCATCCTCATACTTAGACATTGTAAATTATCTTGTTTATGGTATAAGCGCATATGCCAATGAACAATTTAAAAACTATAAATCTCTGGAAATCCACGGACATTTCACCAATGGCTGGGTACAGGATTTATTTACATTCCGACCGAAGGACTGCGACAACACAGTAGTAACAGCAAAGGTATGTTTGCTGTAATGATGATGATGATGATGATGATAATTTCATGTTAACTGTTTATGACTGATTAAGAATGGTTTGTTTAGTTTTAGTTTGAACGTGTCAAATAAATTGTTACAAATAAATTGTTATACTATACTCTCTTTCATGAATTTTTTCTTTATTGTATAAATGACACAAACCAATACCTAACACAATAAAACAGAAACATTGTTCCAACCCAGGCCATCCGACGCCTCTTTGTTACGTCCACAAGCTGTCCATGTCCTTTCTTCAAACAGGGAAAACTAAAAAAACCTTACCCCGCTGTTTAGTTTGTGACCCGTTCTGTCATGAGACTTACTATTGCAGCCTATCACA
Organism: Cyprinus carpio; assembly: GCF_018340385.1. Lineage (NCBI taxonomy): Eukaryota > Metazoa > Chordata > Actinopteri > Cypriniformes > Cyprinidae > Cyprinus > Cyprinus carpio. The sequence continues at coordinate 11,256,616 of NC_056583.1, forward strand.
CAACAAGAACGTACAATTTTACCACATTTAAGACCAACACAATCCTCCAAATTGAACACACTAGCATTGATACCTTACAAATGACGGCTATACCCATAATGCATTTCGTGTTCCACGAGTGTGACGTCACCTGCCAATGAGCGATTGAGGAGTCTATGGGTGACGTCACGGACACTACGTCCATATTTTTTTACAGTCTATGGGGTTTAGTTACCCTTTTTAAATGATTCGGTTCAATCGCAATGACTCACTTATTAACCGTGATTTGCTGCCACCTACTGGCGGTTTTAATTTCACTTTTCGATTATTATTATTTTTTTTTTCATGTTTTAAAGAGGTCATATAATCATGATGCTACATGCACTTTTACGTTAAGTTTTTTGACCATAAATGTGTTTTGGCAGTGTGTGTACAGAACCACCCTAAAATGAATAAAACAAAAAGAAAAATTAAGTTTTAAAAAATAAAAAATTAAAAGCCGTTTTCTAATCTGCTCAAATCTTCTTTACCCCTTTCTCAAATTGAGCCGATCTCAGATGTCTGTCTATGTGACGTCACAAAACAGGCCCCTCCCACGATAGTTTGATTGACATCAGAAGCGTTTCAGCCTGTTTTTATACAGTGAGCTGTCATCAGTCCACCATTGTTTCACCGCCAGAGCAGGAATGACTCCTAAGCGACTGAGGTGTTCTGTTGTTGGTTGTAATAATGAACATAGCAGTCTCATTTACCCCTGACATCTGAGCCCTAAATGCATCTATCTTCGCACGAATCATTCTGGTCCAGCTTCACCAACAGAAAAAGTCAGTATAAGTTTTTTTTTTAATTTATCTTTGCAAATCGCCTTCCTAATAACGTGCTAATTAGCAAGTTTCACAAGGAATGCTAAAGTAAACAGTTCCTCAGACAGCAGCTCAAGGAGAGGGGCGGGGTCAGCAGATCTCATTAACATTTAAAGGAAAATGCTACAAAAAGGCTTGCTCTGAAAAGAGCTGTTTTTGATGGTAAAAATGGTATTTTTTACACTACCACTGAGAAATTTTCACCAAACTATGTTACAGACTTTTTATTAAGACCCTAAAGAATCATATCAACTTGTGGAAAATGGGCATCCTATGACCCCTTTAAATAATTTCAAATATCAGTATTTAACGTTTATGTTTAATATATCAAAATATTGTTTATGCATTATTCACGCATTAAACAGTGTGTAAAAACATCTAAATGCCACTTCAGATGCAGCTTCTGTGTTGATTTCATATGCTGGGTAACAGCCCAAATGTCTTATTCTAATTCACTGATTAAATGTAAGAATTTGACTCAAAAGATAATGGACACTTTTAGAAAAAAAAAAGGCTTTATTAAGGTAAAAGTGCCAATAAAATGTTTATACCAGTTAAAACTTATTGGAAAAAGATTATTTTCTATCAGTGTGAATTAAAAAAATAAAATTTTACGTATTTATATATATATATATATATATATATATATTCATGTTTAATAATTTTACACCTGTGACCAGGACAATTATAACTGAGTTTATTAAATTCATAAACGTAAACAAACTATATCTTCTCTATTTCCAGTTTGTAGCGTGGATCATTCATTGCAACATTTAATCTGATTCTCATGCTTAAGAATCTGTTATCTTGAAAAATAATTTATGCTACTACTGCCCACTGACTTGGTTTAGAACCTATATTATCCAATTTATGAGCCTTAAAACATCAGGTCAGGAAAATCAAACCTCCTACCAATCTCAATTTTGGTACCTCTGTATTTATAAAAACCTGCGTATGGCCCTGCTTTTACTTAAATGGACCAGGGCAGATGCAAGCTAAAAACAGGTTTTATACCATATATTCACAAATGTTGTAGCTGGTTTATGTTGGTACATATGAATTTGACGATTGATTGCTGATACAATAATGTTTTTAAAGAAAAGCAATAAGAAGATTGTGCTTATACTATACATCTTTTCTTCCTGTGACGAAGCCACAAGAGTTACGTCAAATTAAATATACATATACCAGAATATATATGTATATATACCAGAAACAGTTTACGGTGTAGCAAAATCACCAATAATATTCAGATAAATGTTATGCATAAATGCTGGACTTTTAATTATAAATAAGCTCAAAATACACCAGGTCTTTCGTTTTGAAATCTCTAAACTACTTCCAGCTGCTGAGTCCAAAGGTTGGTAGACATAAAATATTCATCCTTACAACCATCTAATCATCTAAAAATGAAAAAATCTGAGTGTCGTCAAAAGCCAGGTAAATACTAGAAGTCTGCAGATGAATCAAATCAAACAGAACAGAATATTCATCACAAAATTAAAAGAATTTATTGCAACAAGAAGTCTGATAACAAAATGGAAAACTCTTGCATGGAAAAAATATCGTGACAAAAAAATCCCTCCGTTTCTTCACCTCTTCTTGAAGCCGTATTTTTTTCTCTCATAGAAAAGGTCAGTCTTCGAGCTGCCGAGGTTCACGATCTTGGGGCAGCCATCCCTCTGTGTAACAATCAAACAGTTTGACATTTGACAATTTATTCAGTATGAGATTAAACAGCTGTCCAAGGACTGAAGAAAGGAATATAGGATTACAAATCCTGATACTGCACAATATAGACTTAGCATCAGCCAGTCAAAAAAATACCTAAAGGGATACTCCACCCCAAAATGAAAATTTTGTCATTAATCACTTACCCCCATGTCGTTCCAAACCTGTAAAACTCTGTTTGTCTTCAGGAAACAATTTAAGATATTTTGGATGAAAACCTGGAGGCCTGTGACTCTCCTATAGACTGCCAAATAAATAACAGTGTCAAGGTCCATAAAAGATATTAAAGTCACGGTCAGAATACTCCATCTGCCATCAGACGTACAATCTGGGTTATATGAAGCGACGGGAACACTTTTTGTAAGCAAAGAAAACAAAAACAATTTATTCAACAATTCCTTTGTCAACAGTCTCCTCTGTGTCTCTCTATATCACCGTATGCTCTTCTGTATCAGCCGCGCCACAAGGATGCGCTGTTTTCTTTCAAATCAAAGCTAAATACACGTAGCATCCTTGTGGTGGGACAGTAACAGGCCTCCCGGTTTTCATCCAAAATATTTTAAATTGTGTTCTGAAGACAAACAAAGCTTTTTTTACGGGTTTGGAATGACATGGGGGTAAGTGATTAATGAAAAAAATTTCATTTTGGGGTGGAGTATCCCTTTAAACACCAAACGTAGAGCGGATTTACTCACATCTTTCTCCTGGATGGTGCACTCTTTGCAGTAGTAGGCATCAGATACTCCAGGACCTCCACAAATGACACAGCGCCCTTGATAAGACCCATAGTTGCATTCATCACAAATACGAACTAGTGTACAGGGCCTGACATAAGAGTCACAGATAACGCATTTGCCATCACCTTAAAAAGAAAAGAAACAGACATCTGTTGAGTTAAAGAGCACAACACTGTAGAAGAATCATTCTCATCACACAGACTTGTGTCATATGGGTCTCTCTTAACAGCCTTGGAGCTCATGGTAGCTCTATTTTGAAATGTTTTTATGACACTGTTAACAATCAGTTTCTACTCCTGGACGCGATTGAGTATGCACATAAAAGAGTGATTAATTTCCTTTTATCCAAACACCTGTAAGACAAATACATGTGAAAATGAACTGAATATTTGAAAAAATAAATAAATAAATAAATCACTGAAAACATATGACCTTTGTTTGAAATTAGAAAAAAACAAATGGTAAAGATTTAAACGAATAGTCAAAAACTTACATTTTTCACATAGTCTTCCAATGGCTGCAAAGAAAGAAAAGATCACATTAGATTCAATGTAATTCACACTTGATCAAACTGAAAACATGCAACTGAACAAAACAGCAAAAGGTTAAAAAAAAATTATAACAATACTGCCAATAATCTGGTAAAGCCGTTAACTATTATCTAAAGCAATAAATTAATCGCCTCCAACTTTCTTTTTAAAATGTATTATTCATTCATCTGGTTTTAGCGCTAGCAAACATTCTCACTGCATTGTTAGCTTTACATTTGTTCGTTGAACAAATATATTAAATAGGTATTAAACTAAGGTATTAACCTCTAAATCTAGATTTAATAAACAGAAACATTACCAACTCCAGCCTGTTTCCTGCAAAAAATCAAATCAGGATGATGTTTTGCCATTATGAAAGAACGAGCGCAGAATGCTAGCCGCACACTAGCGGCGATGACCTCCGACCTCCGTTCTTCTGATGATGTGGATTGAGGGCTGCTCAGCTTCTTAGTGCCACCTACTGGACCCAGGACAACCCTTGTATTACATTTTTAATGTAGACGATGAAAAAAATAAATAACAAAAAATTCAACGCTATGTATATATTAGACCAGATGCGTACTAAAAATATCTGAGACGTGTTTTATGGCGAAAACTTGATTTATTACAATTCCATTCTCAATTAAACTGTAAAAAGTCTGGAAAACTTTTTATCGTATAGGTATAAAATTGTATGATATCCCTGGTCAGAGTGTACATTTTTTGTCCATAAAAATAATCTAATCATAATGCGAACTTTTTAAATTAAAACGAACGTGTATAATATATTTTACAGACTTTCTGTAACAAGCGTGTCTTTTTAATACAGTCTCTTAAATTAATCAATAATATGAAAAGTAGGCTACTTCAGTTTTACAGTATGGTAACACTTTACAGTACGGTTTCATTCATTAACATTAACTAAGATTACAATGAGAAATGTGTTAAAGAGCACAACACTGTAGCAGTAGATCACACAGAATTGTGGCTTCTACAGTTGTGACACTATTATTTACTTAACCTCCTTGGAGTTCTGTCTTGAAATGTTTATATGTTCCTGTTAACAATCAATTTTCTCTATGTAAATTTTTTTTTATAAATAAATAAAAAATAATAATTTATGCACATAAGAGATTATTTCCTTTAGTCAAACATCTGTATAGTGAACATATATGAAAATATATGTAATATTAAAAAAAATTAATGACTGAGAAGAAATTACAATTATTTGAAATAAATGTTTTAAATGTAACATTGGTAAAGCATCAAAATAACACCATAAATTCCAAAACTTTTTTACACTGTCTTCCAATGGCTTAAAAAAAAGGAAAGATAAAATTAGATTCAACACAATTTACACTTGATTAAACTGAACCAATGCCAAATTAGGGGCCAAGTACAGAAGACACAACAAATATAGGAAGTACAGTACATACAGCATACACAACAAGCATTTACAAGGAATCAATAGAATGAATTAATGAATGATGCATTTATATAGCGCTTTATTGTGTATTGTTGAACACCGAAAGCGCTTTACAATCATGTGGGGGGTCTCTCCTCAACCACAACCAGTGTGCAGTATCAATTCAATTCAATTCAATTCAAGTTTATTTGTATAGCGCTTTTTACGATACAAATCATTGCAAAGCAACTTTACATAAAATTAAGTTTCTACAATATTTAGTAGTAGCTTATCAGTGGTGACTGTCAGTTTATGTGCACACGGCAGAAATGTATCCACATGGGTATCCACATGGATGATGAGACAGCAGCCACTGGACAATAGTGCCAGTGCGCTCACCACACACCAGCTACAGGTGGAGAGGAGAGAGAGACATAGAGCCAATCAAGTGGCTGGGGATTATTAGGAGGCCATAATTGACAAAGGCCAGGGGGCAACTTGTCCAGGACACCGGGGTTACACCCCTACTCTTTAGGAGAAGTGCCATGGGATTTTTAATGACCACAGAGAGTCAGGACCTCGGTTTAAAGTCTCATCTGAAAGATGATGCTTTTTGACAGTTTAGTGTCCCCGTCACTATACTGGGGCGTTAGGACCCACACAGACTACAGGGTTAGCACCCCTGCTGGCCTCACTAGCATCTCTTCCAACAGCAACCTAGTTTTTCGCAGGAGGTCTCCCATCCAGGTACTGACCAGGCTCAACCCTGCTTAGTTTCAGTGGGCAACCAGTCTTGGGCTGCAGGGTGATATGGCTGTGGCTATAATTACCAAGATCATGGTTTTCTGACAAACATTTCAAAAGTTATATCCATTATTTGGATCTCATGACCCGTAGGTGGCCCTGTTCCCAAATTTGGCATGTATTCAGATCATGGTGCTGATGAACTGTACCAAGATTTGTTTAGATAAATCAAAGTACAGCTGAGATATAGCTTCTAATCTAATTTTTGGTCAACATGGTTAAATTCACATCATCATAACATTTGAACAAGGATTATTAAAATTTTGTTAAATTTGGGACGAAATTGGACAAGATTTGTAAGAGGAGCAACAAAAATATTTTTTCCACATCTTTAAAATGGACAAGAAATTTTTTGAAAACGATAATTGGTAAATCATTCATTTCAGTATAAGTGATGGAATGTAATAACAGTTTTCAAAAGTTATAAGTATTTTTGCAAAACAAACAAACATATCTGGAACGCTAGATGGTGCAATGCTCAAACTTGTCAGGTACCTTCATATTTTTTATGAACCCTACCAAATTTTTTGCTGACATGTCCAGTTGTTTAAAAGACAAAAGACGGTTCATCCAATCCCGGAAAAATCTGTATCCACATATTCAGCATGACCCAAGGAATCCGTAGACATAAAATAAAGTTCTGCTGATATAGCCACTGATCCAAAATTTGATCAATATTGTTACGTCTGTGTCATCATAACTTTTGATGATGAATATCAAAATTCTGTCCAGTCATTTCTGTGCTCTGTTCAGTGATCATCTGTTCCAATTTTGGTAATAACTGGACAAATTTTGGAGGAGGAGTAGCAAAAAACAGAATACTGTACTTTTCAAAATGCTGATTACTGAGTGGGTGAAGACTTAATGTAAAATATGGTGATCACCATGAAGAGACTAACCTGGTGAACTACTTTTCCAAAAGTTATAACCATTTGAAAAGTAAATTTTTGGACTGGTGGTGGCGCTGTGGAGTTTGTAGTAGAGACCCCAACACTGGTCAGGTTCTAATCTGGACCACCTGTGTCAGTGTACCATATTTCATAGTTTTACTATGTACGGTTCATATTTTTGTTGATATTCTTTACGGCCCCAGAGATGACCACCAAACTTCCTGTTTTTGTTTTGGATTGAAGGCTCCTCAGCATCTTAGTGCCACCTACCAGACGCAGTACAACATGCCCATAAGTGACAAATGTGCCTCAAATTAAATTTTTAGGGTAGCCTAAAAAATATATATAAAAATTGTGTCACCAAAGACACGTGTTTTCATGGAGAAAACTTATCCAAACAAGGCCAATAAAATTATCCTCAATGATATATACTGGAAAACGTATGGAAACATTTTTATCTTATGCAATTGTATAAAATCTCTAGAAACAGAGTGCACATTTTTGTCTGTGAAAAATAATCTAGGTATAATGTTGACTTTGCAAAAAAAAAAAAAAAAAAAAAAATATATATATATATATATATATGTAATATATATATATATATATATATATATATATATATATATATATTATATATATATATATGTAGATATATATATATATATGTATATAAAATTAACATATAGGCTTATAAAACACTTTCTATATTAGGCTTTTTTTAATGAGTTTAATACAGTTTCTTAAAGTAATCAAAAATAGGAAGAATACTTCTATTTTTCAGTATGGCAACACTTTACATTAAGGTACCATTAGTAAACATTAACTAACATTACAATGAGCAATGCATTTGTTACGCTATTTATTAATCATTGTTAATGTTATTTAATAAAAAAGCAAATAATTATTAGATGACGGTCCATTAAATAATATTAATAAATACAAAATCAGTAAATGTTGAAATTAACATTTTTATTAACTAAGATTAATTAATGCTTTAGCCGTATTTTTCATTGTTAGTTCATGTAAACTAATGCAGATAGGCAATCTAATGTTACGTAATGGACCCTTTCTTTAAAGTGTTACATAAAATATTATGAATCTACAGATGCTGGTCATATAATTAGAATATCATCAAAAAGTTGATTTATTTCACTAATTCCATTCAAAAAGTGAAACTTATATTATATTTGGTTTATGATACTCTCGCGTGGCATCCTGGGATTGAAAAGTATCCATCGATGAACACTCCAGAATCTGGGCTGAAGCAGTAGGACATCCGGGGATTTCTCGCAAACTGTTTTATGAATACTGCGGTTTTCGAACGTACTTCTTTCTTCACATACTGTTTTTCTCTACTACATAGTAGGTAAGTAGAACGTATACGTACGTCCGAATCTCGCGAGAATTAGTGCAATCCTCGCCTACTCTTTTATGAACACCGAACACAGAGGATTCAAACATACTCATTCGCTCGCCTACTGCTTTTTGCATACTATATAGTAGGGAAGTATGCCAATTCGGACGCAGCCAATGAGCTCTTTATACCCGCGCGTCATTTTCTAGCGTCACATCTTTGTCAGTGAACAAAATGGCAACCTACTGCTTAACTGTCGCCAGGCTTCAGGTACATGAAAATCTACATTTTATATTGTCATCATGCATGGTTTGCATTTGCTAATCCGTTTATGAATGCCATTCAGAGCTGTGCTTGAGATAGTGAGGCGCACAGATTGAGTGAACTGACCGTCTTCGTGCTGGATCTGCTCTCGAGGTGTTCACAGGTCACTGTGGCCGAGGATGTCACAGCAGAACGTTATAATGTTTATTTCCAGCTGTTTGATACAGGGCAGCCAAAGCACGAAAGCATAAATACTTATAACTGTTTTATCGATTCACCTATTGTGGATGTTTCATGTCTGGCTGTTAGGTTTTAGTCGCAAGGTGAATACAAGGTTACGGCGCAGTGTGGATAACGGCGCTGCCGAAGTAACGGTAGATTAAACGACAGCGTTACTCGCGCGACAACGCGATATCTAAACCAAATGTTAATATTTTATCTAAGTTATATCGCATAATTATATGTATTTCAGAATTAGCGTAGCTTCACACCCGAGGTTTGCTGTGAGAAACTGTGATTTGTACAATATGAATTAACGTTACACCTGTTGTTTATAATATGAGCCTACAAAACATAAATAGGCAGTATGAACAATTGCAGCAGCATTTTCGTGTGCACAACAAACGAGGTTAAACAAATACTAAAGATAACCTTGATACTGTCATGTTTTCATCATGAGACACCACCACTGGTCTATATATGGGCACCACAGGTATAGCAATATATTGTGGTTGAGATTGACTACATGTATGTTTAATTGCTGTGTATAACAACAGTTTAAAGAAGGCTAATAATATAGGGTTCTCACTGTCATGTGGAGCTTTAAAATATGAGGGAATTTTTCAACTCATTTCCAGACCTGAAGAAGGCATGGAAAAATCGCCAGAAGTCATAAACTTCTCTCTAGAAAATATAGATTGTTATATTTATGCTGTGCTCAAAAGAATTTAATCCAGTATAATTTACTCGTTAAGAGAGCAATGTCTATAAAATTATGGGTCAAAGGTATTGGAACCCTGTTGTTTACGATGTGATTTCTCAGTTTGTGTTCCAGTTCTCTGTGTATTGATTCCCTATTTGTTTATCTCAGCTTGTTTTGGGGCAGGGTGCCCGACGCTTTCATGTGGCGGCGGCTCTCAATGCAAAGGCCAAGGTGGCCATGAGCCGCTTCGAGCCAAACTCTTCCATCAACTATGACCAGCTTCGCTCAAATATTGACATTGTGCGCAAAAGGTCAGCTTGCATTACAGTATTTCACACTTAATTTTATTTGTTTCTGACCTCCTTATCTTTAATAAGGGTGACTCAGTTGCTATTTTTTTTTTATTCTTACATTAAAAAAAATAAGCTTTTAACTCTTTTTTTTTTTTTTTTTTTTTTTTTTTTTTTTTTTTTTTTTTAATGAACTTTTTATAAGTTTTTAAAAATGTAAGTCTTGTGAGTTTTTCCAAGTACTTACATGTGAAATCCTGTGTTGCGTACATGTGTTGCGTCCTCCAGACTCAACCGGCCACTCACTCTGTCAGAAAAGATTGTCTATGGCCATCTGGATGACCCGGCTGGACAGGAAATCGTTCGAGGACGCACATACTTGCGTCTGCGACCCGATCGAGTTGCTATGCAAGATGCAACAGCACAGATGGCCATGCTGCAGTTCATCAGCAGTGGACTTCCGAAAGTGGCAGTGCCATCCACTATCCACTGTGACCATCTTATCGAGGCCCAGATCGGAGGAGCCCAAGATCTACAGAGGGCAAAGGTGAATAATGCTGTCGTGATGTTGTTGGAAGGCTACCATGTGCATATGATTGTTCTGGATATGTCTCAAGACAGATTAGGCTCAAAATATAGTTTAAAGATGACACTTGTACTGTATGAATGAAAGTTATTTTTATTCTTCACTGATGCATAATTTCACTCCTTTCCCCCTCTGTGAACCAGGAAATTAATCAAGAGGTTTACAAATTTCTCGCTAGTGCTGGGGCTAAATATGGTGTTGGCTTTTGGAAACCTGGCTCTGGGATCATCCATCAGGTACTGTAGAAAACACACTTTTGACTATTTGTCATCCAGTATGGGTTTTATGTTATGTTATATTATAGTTGATCACACTATGCAGTGTTTATTTGTTACAGTCAAACAATATGGATTTTTAAAAAAGATCTTTTTTTTTTTTAGATTATCTTGGAGAACTACGCATACCCTGGAGTGATGTTGATTGGTACAGACTCTCACACCCCTAATGGTGGTGGTCTGGGCTCTATCTGCATTGGAGTTGGTGGAGCTGATGCTGTTGATGTCATGGCAGGAATCCCCTGGGAGCTGAAGTGTCCAAACGTGAGCTGCTGTTGCCACTTTCTTTTTTATGGATATGTTTGTGTTCATTTAAACTTATCATTTGCTATCTGAAAATTAGGCAAATGGTAGTGTTTAAAGGTTATATCTGCTTTTCCAGGTCATCGGTGTGAAATTGACGGGCACATTATCTGGCTGGACCTCACCAAAGGATGTCATCCTTAAAGTGGCTGGTATTTTGACAGTGAAGGGTGGCACTGGTGCCATTGTGGAGTACCACGGCCCTGGTGTGGACTCTATCTCCTGCACAGGTGAAAACTTGCTTAAGCAATATATGGACTGGGTTAATTTTCTAAAAGGATGTTTGAGTTCGAATGACACCTAGCTTTTTGTATATCATTTAATACATCATCATTCATATCAGCATTGATGCAAACAAATTATGTGATTAATTATATAAGTTAGTTAAGGTTCATATCTGTAGCTGCTACTACAGTAACCATTTTGAGCTATTTTGGGATTGAGCTTTCCTTCTTTATTTTGGTTAGAAAAGTTTACATACATAATGAAAGGTCTAAATACATAATTATAGTGCACCAGGGCATGCAATGATAAATGTAACTTTAGTTACGTATTCAAAGAAGGTCTTAATGAATGGGAAGTGTTCAGACGTTATTGTCCAGATGGAATTATATTTCTTAGAGTATGGTATTTAGCTGACAAACAGCACATAAAAAGTACTTTGTTATTTTTACAGAAGTTGAGTGAGGAGAAATGGCCATGTTGAATACAGATGGGATTGAAATCACTTGAACAAAGTCCAGTGTGACTATTTAACCTGCTAAATATCTTTTGGGCATTACCACTTCTTTCAGATCACATGTCTTCGATAATGCAAACATAGCGATCATCACTTATCTGAAAAACTCACCAGTTTGGCTTCAATTTCAAGTGGAAAATTAGGGCTAAAATTGTGTGTGGGCAACATGGATGTATTATGTCAATCATTGTAAAAAATGAAAATGTTTTGGGGTTTTCTAATCAGGAATGGCCACCATCTGTAATATGGGTGCTGAAATCGGAGCTACAACTTCTGTATTCCCTTACAACCACCGAATGAGGACATACTTGGAGAAGACGGGTCGTGGAGGTAAGCAGCAGAGAAAGACTCCTATTGTTAGATAATATAGCTCATTGCTGAAAAAAAAAAAGTTTGGCCTCTCTTTCCATTTATCCCTCACAGAAATTGCTGCTGTAGCAAATGAGAACCAAGATCTGCTGGTACCTGACTCGGGTTGTCATTATGACCAGATAATTGAGATTAATCTAAGTGAGGTAAGAGCAGGTCAATTAGGGTAAGTTAGCTGAATGTATCTTTCAGTTACAATAAAGTGTCAATGATTAATACAAAGCATGTTTCCTAATACTCCCTTACAGCTGAAGCCTCACATCAATGGTCCATTTACTCCTGACCTGGCCCACCCTGTTTCAGACATCGGCTCTGTTGCTGAGAAGAATGGCTGGCCCCTGGAAGTTAAAGTTGGTCAGTGATTTAGCGTCCACTTCATTTTAATGGTCATTTCTAGACTTTTTATGGTCATTGTACACTAAAATGGCTCCCTTTCATTAATACACTCCCTTTACATGAACATTACAGGTCTGATTGGAAGCTGTACCAACTCCAGTTATGAGGACATGGGCAGAGCTGCCTCCTTAGCCAAACAAGCACTTGACAAAGGACTCAAATGCAAAGCCCAGTTCACAGTCACCCCTGGGTCTGAGCAGATTCGTGCCACAATTGAGCGAGATGGCTATGTAAGTCTGAGTTGGAGAGCCCTGGGATTTTATGATTCAGGATAGTTTCATTGACAGTGTGTAGATCCAAATTATTTGATTGTTCTGCATTGAACCATTGAATGTGTTTCTTTACCTGCAGGCTAAATTGTTGAGGGATGTTGGGGGAGTTGTCCTGGCTAATGCCTGTGGACCCTGCATCGGTCAGTGGGACAGGTAAAGTATTTGTCATTGTAGAGACTGTGATGCATTCATTTATTTTCAAGATTCTTCGATCCTTTTGATTCTGTGCTTATAAAGTTAAAAAGAACAGCATTTATTTGAATAAAATAAATGTCACTTTTATTCATCAAGAATATATAAAATAGAAAGGTTTTTTTTTTTTCGTAAATATGAAATGCTTAACAATGTAATTTGTAAGGAAATGTTCAGTCAGAAATGTACTGAAAATTGTCAATACAGGGTTACTTGCTAAAATAAATGGATATAAAATTGTATCATGAGAGGAGAGAGATGGTGCTAAGTCACACGAGAGATGTGAAACTAGTAAAATTAGAGACTTGGGACAACATTTATACAAAAATATTTGACCTCAATTCCATGATTGACCAATCAGAATCAAGTAGTTCAAAGAACTGTGTAATAAGACTATGTAATAAAGCCGTATCATAAACCAATGAAATCTTTCTTGCAGACGTGATGTTAAGAAGGGAGAAAAGAACACCATTGTAACATCGTTCAACAGAAACTTTACAGCCAGAAACGACGCTAACCCTGCCACTCATGCTTTTGTCACTTCCCCAGAGGTACTTGCAGTTGATCTGTTTTTAAATGTGCCACACTCTTTTGAATGTTTTGCTAAATCCCTTTTTGCTCTCTTGCAAATTTATTTATTCTCTCCTCCTTTATATCATTTGTTTTCTTGTAGATTGTCACAGCCCTTGCCATCGCAGGCACACTGAAGTTCAACCCTGAGACTGACTTCCTCACAGCCCCCAACGGAGAAAAGTTTAAACTAGAGCCGCCCACAGGAGATGAGCTTCCTGCCCGTGATTTTGACCCAGGTCAGGACACCTACCAGCACCCACCAGCTGATGGGTCTGGCCTGAGAGTAGATGTCAACCCTCAGAGCAACCGTCTGCAGTTGCTTGAGCCTTTCGACAAATGGAATGGAAAAGACCTTGAGGACCTCCAAGTGCTCATCAAGGTAAGTTTTAGTCACGGATGTTTAAATTTTGGATTTTTAGTATACCTCTGAATAATGTAACTCCATTGTCAGGTGAAAGGAAAGTGCACCACCGACCACATCAGCGCTGCTGGACCTTGGCTGAAGTTCCGTGGCCACCTTGATAATATTTCCAATAACCTGCTCATTGGTGCTGTTAATATTGAGAACGATGCTGTCAATAAAATTCGCAACATTCTGACTGGAGAGTTTGGTGGTGTCCCTGATGTTGCCCGCTATTACAAAGTAAGAGCTAGCTCTTTCTATTCTTTGTTTTTGTGCACTGTATCATTGTTTTCTGCCTACTGAAAGCATTTGTATTCATAACGGTTTCTGGATGTCCTGTAATATCCCACTTGCAGAAGCACAATGTTTCATGGGTAGTTGTGGGAGATGAGAACTATGGTGAGGGTTCCAGCAGAGAGCACGCTGCTCTGGAGCCCAGACATTTAGGAGGGAGGGCCATTATTGTGAAGAGCTTTGCTAGAATCCATGGTGAGTGTGAAATCCCCCCCCCCCCCATTTAAAGCTTAGCATCATTAAGCAGATGATTTTAATTAATCTGTCACGTCTGTCAACAGAAACTAACTTGAAGAAACAGGGCCTGCTGCCCCTCACCTTCTCCAACCCCGCTGATTACGACAAAATCCGCCCAGATGATAAAATCTCCATTGTAGGGCTTAAGAGCTTTGCCCCTGGAAAGGTAAGAGCTATTGCTAAATCATGATTCTAGTTTAGATACCTCTTTCCTGGTTTGAGTTAGTCATAGAATGGAGTTGGAGTGGGCGGTGTGACCAAAATCTTATATCATGATACAAGTAATTATATTTCACAGTAACAATATATATCATGATATAGTTGTTTTTGCTTTGAATAAGGTCTTTATGATATCAACATTTTTGATACCATACAAATTTCATAATTTGTCACCAGTGTCAATATCTCAAAAAACAAATACTAGCCTAAATTGGAAAAAAAATCAAGTAAAAGACAAGTAAACAGCGATTAAATAAGAATATTAAACCAATTACAAGCAATAGGACTAAAAACTACAGTAGAACAAATAAATTATAAATGCTACATACATTGTATAAAATAATCAAATGTACAGTATTAAAACACTGCATATTCTTTTCTGTGTAAATTAAATGTGTATTTCTTCTTATTAAAGTTACAAAAGTGAATTAGTTTTTCTATAATTATAAAAATCCACCCAGTGGTATTTTTAAAATCCCCTTTCTTAAATCAGGCTGTTCTGAGATTCCTGTCAGAATGACGTAGTTCTGTACAGGCCCCTCCCACAATAGTTGATTGACAAGGCCGTCTTACATTCAAACCGCCCTGAGTGAGCTGTCATCAGTCCGCCATTGTGTCGACTCCTCTGCAGGGGAAGACAAGATGTCTCAGATTAAGCGATTGAGGTGCTTTGTTGGATGTAATAAAGAATATAGTCATCATTTACTCCCCACATCTGAGCCGCTGAAGACGCAGAGGATTAACATTACTTTCGCTTTGAAGTGAATGTGCCGTTCCCCGATCTGCCTAAATGTGCTTATGTTCTATGTTAGATTTTGACAGGTTTAAAAAGGTGTTTTTTACACTACCATTGAGAAATTTTAACCAAAGTATGTTATAGACTTTTCATTAAGACCCTAAAGAATCATATCAACTTGTGCAAAATGGGCATCCGATTACTCCCTTAAACGAACCCTGGGAAGCCTGACATATTTACATGAATGTGTGGATACATGTATTGATGTATATGAATACATTAGGCTTTTGTGGCTTATTAAGCGTGATATAATGGAATAAGGAGCTCATACGCAGGGATGAAAACGCCTCATTATTCAGAGGCCCAAACTGAGCAAAAATAGTCAGTTTGGTGCAGTTGCTGATATTTATATGGTCAAAAAGATGAAATTTTGTAGCCTGTTATGTAAATCAATTAGATCTTTTTAACAGTATTTTTCTTACAAAAGTATAAACTATCCATGCCCTCTGTTGCCTGATTGACAGTGTATTAACATAAGTTTTGATCCTGTTGATATTTTAGAGGCCTTAGAAATGTTTGTCATGAGATTATGTTGGTCAGTGGCCACTTGAAATGCAAGTTTGTTCTTTATTTATTTATTTTTTTTGGTAAGTTCTTTTTTTAATTTTTAAGTTGTGATTTTAATTAGCTTAAATCAACTTACAAACCCCCTGTAGTTCCCTTAAGAACCCAGTTTGGCAAACCCTGCTGTAATTGTTTGTTTGGTAACAACCTTCCCTAATATTCTCAGTAATTTTCATAATAATTGTCATTTATTGTTCCGTTAGCCCCTCGAGGCCATCATCAAGCACAGTGATGGAAGCTCAGAAACCATTGAGCTGAACCACACCTTCAACGAAACCCAGATCGAATGGTTCCAGGCTGGCTCCGCCCTCAACAAAATGAAGGAGCTGCAGAAATGAGCGTGATTGGCTATAAATATACATATTTGGGTGGGGAAGGGGTTATTCTTCAAACAGGAGAATTGGTATGTGTATGAAAGGTTTAAATACTCATGTTAGTATGAACTGAAGTATACGCAGTACATAATATACATTTTAAAACTGTGTTGCATAGACATTAGCAACTGTAATGCTTATAAATTTCAAGCTGGGTCTCAGTGCATTAAACAACTAAAAATCTAAAAAACATCAATCTATTTCAGTTATTTTATTACAGAATGGATCATTTAAAAAAAATATGTTAGCCTACAAAAGATGCAAGGAGCATGCTTGTTAGTGGGAGAAACCAGAGTTTAATTCATAAAATCATCCAAATATGTGTTCAGGCAACTGTTGATTATTAATTTCTGCTGTGTGTAATATTACACTGAACTGTAATGAGAGCTGCTTGTGAATTTTCTGTCCTGTAATCAGCTCTATTAATGGAATAGCTTTTGCTTCACATGATTCTTTTAGCAGAGATTATCAAGCATTCATAATAATTGTTATTATTCAGCCAAGCTTGAAACCTGACCGGTTATTGTTCATGTAGCTCTTCTTACTGTGAGTCAGAGTGACTTGTCCATGCCTATTCTTCAAATCTTGGCAGATCATGTCATCCTCACCACCACTATCAAATGTGTCTGGTACTGAGTGCACCACAGGTCAAGTTTATAAATGTTTTAAACAGAATGCTTATTTATAAACATACAAAGAATCTCCAATGTGCATTATCTTACGTGTTTTGGATGAGTTATTGAGTGGATCAGTAATCAGACCTCCAACCTCTTGAGCACTTTTCCTGTATATTTGAGTGCCCTTTTTTGTAGGGTTGTATTATTATTATTTTTTTTTTCTTTGAAACAGAGCCATACCCATGTCAAAGCAGTGACATCAGTCACTCTGATCAGCAGACTATAGCAGCTGCTTTCAAGATGCCAAGCAGTTAATGACTAGCTTTGTCTGACTCAACACGTTCATGCTCCTCAGATAAAATTTTACTGTTGTATGAATGCTAGCCAGTGCAGTAAATGTAAAGAACACTGTCTAGGTGAATTTGCAGCTCTGTGAAAGAAATAATGGGTTTTGTGCTGCTTTTAACACCCCACAAACACATCCTCTTGATTATAACTCCATTATTTTCATGCTCTCTTTTTTCGTTCTTGAGAAAATGAATGCTGATTGGTCACAGTGGGTTATAAAATAAAAGTCATTTCAAATAATTCTCTCCTTGTTGTCTTCTGTATTAGACTTCAAGTAAATTGAATACAAAAGCACATGTGCCCTTTTCCCCTCAACCTTTTTATATTGTATTGTACACACTATATTGGTACACAATATGTAATAAAATATAGTTATATATATAGAAGAGGTTTTCATTTTTTTAGATGTCACAGTCAGCCCCCCAAATATGATCATTCTCCTACGAGAGACTCCCATCCTTAAATTTACAATCAACTATATATTTCTTGAACGTATAAAGATTCCATTTATACTGTAAAAAAAAAAAAAAAAAAAAAAAAAAATGATATTAGAGATGTGTAAAATATTATTTGGAAAATATCTTCAACTATGTAAGACGAATGTTTTTTACTCCCTATAGTACTGAACTGTTTTATTTTATTTATTTATTTTTTAGTTTAATTATATATGTATTGTTTATTTATTTAAAAAAAAAAAAAAAAATCCCACGATCTCCGGATGCTTGGTGGTCCCCTGACCCCAGTTTGAAAACCCATGAGGTACATTTTTATTTTATAAAGTATTTACTTTATTTTATAAAGTATTTGTCCTTAAGGACCGCTGGCTAATAAATAAATATTACATGAATAAATATGTAAATATTACATTATTTTTTACATCTTCACATTTTCATTGCGTCGCGTCAAAACTAGAACGCGCCTGTATTACGTTATGGGCGCTCTGATTGGTCCACTGAAGACTGACGTCAGGATTCTGTCGCTTGCATTGTAGCGTCGTTGATTATAATTGGAGCGTTTTTGTTTTCTCGCGTCGCGTCGCGTGTCTCGCGTTTAATTTTGATCGGGTGTCCCTCCCTCTCCTCCAGTAACCTCATTTATTGTGTGCTACGCAGGGGTCCCCTTGAAACGAATATGTGGACCACGAATGATAGTATTCAGGCATTTAATCCTGGATTCTAATGTAGCTATGTAGATATATTTGTTTCCGCAGCGCTCGAGATATCAACCGACAGATTGGGATCCACTATAACGTACAGTACGGTAAGAATTTCATCGTTATCCTATTATATTTTTACCGTTGAACGAATTCGCCTTTACTGTTATGGTGTCGCAAACTGTGGACTACGTTTGTCAACAACCTGCATTGTTGAGCGGGTTGATAATATGACAATAAAACACACGCACTCACAGTTTAATCACAGTCATTGTCGATTAGGCTGACATGAGTCTGCCGTACATAGATGCGTGGTCTTTCTTAGAAACCCTTGACGCATTGGAAAACAATGAAAGGGAAACAGTACGAAGGGGGAAAACAATCGCCCCAAGTAATAAGATCTGATGTGGTCCTGATGCAGCTGCTGCATCCAAACTGGAGTGCGGAGAGAACAACACAACACATAAAACCTCTCTTAAGAAAAAGCAGATCAAGTCAGGCAGGATGGATATTTCAAAGCAACTGATTAATGTTTCATATCACATGTAATACATGTTCTTTGTTTGTTTTTCAAAACCATTTTTTTCCAAACCACAGAGGCCTCATTTCATCTCCAGTGAACTTCACGTCAATGGCTGATCCAGACAGCACGTCTACATCTGATCGAAAACTGCACTGCCCACATAAACCTGTCTCACTTTCATTGCCTTTCCTGAGAGAGGGCAGTAATGTCTTGGAAAGGAAACCGCCCCAAACAGGGGAGCCTCCTAGTCCACTGCCAACCAAACGCACACGCACCTATTCAGCGTGAGTACCTTTGTTAATAGAGTAAAAGCATCTCATGTACTTTGTGTGAATGTAATTTTGTAATGTAATTTTTTACAGAAATTGACACTTTTCTGCTTTGTTCTTCAGTATCAGCAGAGCTGGGTAGATTACTTACAAATTGTAGTCTGTTACTGATTCCAAATTACATGACAAAAATGTAGTTAGTAACATAATCCATTCCATCCATGACTTTACTCATTTATCACATTGTCATAAATGGCTGCCCACTGCTCCGGGTGTGTGTTCACGGTGTGTGTGTGTGTGTTCACTGCTGTGTGTGTGCACTTTGGATGGGTTAAATGCAGAGCACGAATTCTGAGTATGGGTCACCATACTTGGCTGTATGTCACGTCACTTTCAAATGCTGTATAGCCACCTGACTAGTGACTGGTCTCTGTGTGAATGTCCACAAAACTCGAAGACTTTCTGATTTTATATAAGTGGTAGGTATTTTAGAAAGGAATATTTAATAGATGAAAAAGAGGAATTAAAGAGGAAATTAAATGATGAATAATTTATTCCTACTGTGTGAATAACATGTAATCATGTAATCAATAAAAAAGTAACTGCAGTCTGATTACGAGTACTTTAAAATGTAATTTAATCCAATTACAAATACTTAATTTTGGAATTTTGGAATCTGATTACGTAATCCAGATTACATAATCAGTTACTACCCAGAGCTGAGTATAAGTGCCAAAAAGAGTGAAAAAGATATCAGCAATTTAAGACATCCGAGAGCAAATAAATAAAATGAAATAAAATGAAACATTAAAAAAAAAGTGACCATTGTGTAGAAGACTGAAAGTCTTTGCAGACAAAATTATGACATGATTATTATTGTAATGATTATATATATATATATATATATATATATATATATATATACCTTGTAAACACACACACACACACACACAATTTATAATGCATTTTATTATTGTAATGATTATTATTGACAAAAGCTGAAATAAAACGATAGCTAAAATAGTTTGGAGAGACTTCTGCATATTGGCTAATGGATGCTCAAATATATATAAATATAATAATAAAAATAATTGTTATTGTATTGTAAAATGGCATAGAAAAAATGCATTGAAAAAATTATATTGGTCAGTCTTTGTTAGAAAGGATGAACAATATGTTGTTGTGTTAATTTCAATGAAGCATAAAGAGATGTTTTGATATTATATTTACTAAAAGGAATCATATAAATTGATTTCGGAGCCGCTGTACTCTGGTATTTTCTCAGATCCGTAAGAGCCAAATCTGGACCTGTCTTCAAGGGCATTTGCAAGAACTTCTCAAGGTCACAAGGTCATGGATTCATTCGCCCCTCCCATGGAGGAGAAGACATATTTGTTCACATCTCAGAGTAAGTATGAAATATAAAAACTATTTTAGTTTAGCATCTAAAAATATTATTTAAAAAATGTAAAGAATATTTTTTAAATATTATATATATGTATAAATAATAATAATAAAAAAATATATATATATATATATATATAAGCCTAAATATATAAATATCAAGTCAAGTCAAAACAATTCTGCTTTATTGTCAATTCTTCCACATGTACAGTACATACATACAGAGAATCAAAATTGCGTTACTCTCAGACCCCCAGTGCATACAGATAACACTAACAGTAGAGCCTAAAAATCTAGATCAAATATAAAATATAAGATAAAACTATACAATAAGGGAATGTAAAAAAAGACATAATAGAAAAATAAAATAAAAATAAGGTTAAATAAAAGCAGCGCAAGGCACATGGCAGATAGAGTGCAAACCAGTGAACAAACAGTGCAGATAAAAAAGATTTTTAGTGCATAAAAAAATAGCTTATTCAGTCTGATTAAAAGTGACAAAGTGACAAAGGGCTCAGAGCAGTTATTTTATTAAACTGACTGATGAGGAGGTAGAATGATGTCAGATCCATGGTGAATGAGGTAGTGAGCAGACCACTGCTGCACAAAGTGACTGGTGCATGACATTCGTATGTTAGAGGGAGGGTGGGTGGAAGGACCTGGGGATGTGGGACCTGGGGGGGGGGGGGGGGGGGGGGGGGGGGGGGGGTTCATAGTTCAGTGGTGCCTGAGGCAGAAGAGGGGGACGGGGGGGTAAGTTCGGGAGCGAGTTCAGCTTCCTGACAGCCTGATGGATGAAGCTGTCCTTCAGTCTGCTGGTCCTGGCCTGGAGAACTCCGCAGTCTCCTCCCTGATGGCAGCAGACTGAAGAAGCTGTGTGACGGGTGAGTGGGATCACCTGCAATGCAGAGGGCTTTTCGAGTGAGACGGGGTTCCATAAATGTCCTGGAGGGAGGGGAGAGAGACACCAATGATCTTCTCAGCTGCTCTCACTATGCGTTGCAGAGTCTTCCGGCAGGACGCGTTGCAGGCGCCATACCACACAGTGATGCATCTGGTCAGAATGCTCTCGATGGTGCCTCTGTAGAAGGTGTACATGATGGGGGGTGGGGCTCTGGCTCTCCTCAGTTTGCGGAGGAAGTAGAGACGCTGCTGTGATTTCTTGGCCAGTGCTGCGGTGTTGTCGGTCCAGGAGAGGTCCTCTGTGATGTGCACACCCAGGAACTTGGTGCTGCTCACTCTCTCCACAGTCGCCACCGTTGATGGTCAGAGGAACATGCTGAGTGTGCGCTCTCCTGAAGTCCACAACAATCTCCTTCGTCTTCTCCACGTTCAGAGAGAGATTGTTGTCACTGCACCACCCGGCCAGGCGGCTAACCTCGCTCCTGTAGTTTGTCTCATCTCTGTTGCTAATGAGACCCACCACAGTCGTGTCATCCGCAAACTTAATAAAGAGGTTGGAGTTGTGTGACGGTGTGCAGTCGTGGGTCAGCAGAGTGAAGAGGAGGGGGCTCAGCACACATCCTTGGGGGCCCCCAGTGTTCAGTGTGATGGTGCTGGATGTGTTGCTGCCGACACGTACTGCCTGAGGTCTTCCAGTCAGAAAGTCCAACAGCCAGTTGCACAGCGAAGTGTTGAGCCCCAGCTCGACCAGTTTGTGAATGAGCTGTTGAGGGATGATTGTGTTGAATGCTGAACTGAAGTCTATGAACAGCATTCTGACGAATGAGTCTTTTTTCTCTAGATGTGTGAGTGCTGAGTGGGGGGTAGTTGAAATGGCATCATCGGTCGACCGGTTGGACCGATATGCAAACTGGAATGGGTCCAGGGAGGGGGGGAGGGCAGACTTGATGTGGTGCATGACTAGCCGTTCGAAGCACTTCATGAGGATGGGAGTAAGTGCAACAGGACGGTAGTCATTGAAGCATGATGGAGATGGCTTCTTCGGGACTGGAATGATGGTGGTAGCTTTGAAGCATGTGGGAACAACAGCTTGACTAAGTGAGATGTTGAAAATGTCTGTGAAAACATCAGAGAGTTCTGCTGCACAGTCTCTCAGTACACGCCCAGGAATGTTGTCAGGACCCGGAGCTTTGCGTGCATTGATCCTGCTGAAGGATCTCCTCACGCTGTCTGGGGTCAGCATCATCACCTGGTCACTGGGAGGAGGTGGAGTCTTCTGTGCAGTGGAGCTGTTTTGTGCCTCAAAGCGAGCGAAAAAGGTGTTCAGCTCGTTCAGCAGAGAGATGTTGCTGTCACAGGTCCGCTGTGGGGGCTTGTAGTCCGTAATGGTCTGTATCCCCTGCCACAGGCTCCGAGTGTCTCTGCTGTCGCTGAATTGATGGGCTATCCTCCTGGAGTACTGTCTCTTAGCCTCTCTGATGCCGCGGGATAGGTTGGCCCTGGCTGTTCTCAGGCCCCCCTCGTCTCCAGCTCTGAAGGCAGCGTTCCGCGTCTCCAGGAGTCTGTAGACTTCCCCTGTCATCCACGGCTTCTGGTTGGCCCGGACAGTAATGGTTTTTGTGACTGTTACATCCTCAATACACTTGGTGATGTAGGCAGTGACAGTCTCCGAGTACTCCTGGAGGTCAGTGGAGTTATTATAAGTGGCAGCCTGCTTAAACATATTCCAGTCAGTTGTATCAAAGCAGTCCTGAAGAGCCTCAGACGATCCTTCTGGCCACACTTGAATCTGTTTCTGAACTGGTTTGGCGAATTTAACGAGCGGTCTGTATGCAGGCATTAGCATGACAGTGATGTGGTCTGAGGCACCGAGGTGGGGGAGGGGGAGGGCTTTGTAAGCTCCTCTCTGTGTGGTGTAAACAAAGTCTAAAATGTTTTTACCTCTTGTTGGAAAGTTAATGTGTTGGTGTATTTTAGGAAACACACTCTTTAAGTCAGCATGGTTGAAATCCCCAGCTATGATGAGAAAAGCATCGGGGTGTGGCTGTCTGCTGCTCACTGATGTGCTGGTACAGTTCATTTAGTGCATCGTTCCTGTTGCTGTTGTTCGGGGGAATGTAAACCGAAACGAGCAGTATGGCAGTATATTCCCTCGGCAGATAGAACGGCCGGCACTTAATAATCATAAACTCCACCAGGGGTGAGCAGTGTTTGCAGATCACAACAGCATCGCGGCACCACGCATCATTGATGTAAACACAAAGCCCGCCGCCGCGGGTTTTTCCTCCCGCGACGCGAGCTCTGTCTGCTCGATAGCAAGTCAGCTGGTCGAGCTGAATGGCGCAGTCCGAAACGCTGTCGCTGAGCCATGTTTCCGTGAATACAAACACACAACAGTCTCTTACAGTCCTCTGAGTTGAACGTAGTAATCGGATGTAGTCCCAGTTTATTGTCCAAAGAGCGTACGTTAGCCAGTACGACGGTGGGGATAGATGGCTTGTGTGGGTTAGCCGTTAGCCTAGCCCGGATACCTCCGCGCTTACCCCTCTTCTGCTTCCTCTCACGCCGCTTGTGGCGCCTCCGCTGTGGGCGAGATGCAGTAGTGGGGGTCGGTGATGATGTAGGCCTCCGGAGCAGTTCGAGATCTCGCAGCAGTTCCGCGTGCGCGGAGTTTAACTCTAAAAATGCGGCTCTGCCGACATCCAGCAGAAACTCACGACTGTATGCGCGCTTAAAGACAGATAGACGCGATGACGACGTACAAAAACACTGCGACTCACAAGACAAAAAACACGAAAACACCGTTCTGTCGGGACAGAGAGAAGCCGCTGCGTGTGGACGCGCCGCCATCTTGTCTCTCTCTCTATATTAGTGGTGTCAAATCGATTAATCATGATTAATATTGTGTTTACATAATATATATATGTATGTATATACACATATATGTAAATATATATATATATATATATATATATATATATATATATATATATATATATGTATATGTATATATATATATGTTATATGTATTTATTTAAGAAATATATGTAAAATATATTTATCTATAATATAAATCATATATAAATATGAATATATGTACACGTAAATATTTCTTAAATATAAATATGTGTATATTTTTATATTTACATATAAATATACACAGTACACACTCTTATATTAAGTAAACACAAAGATTTATTTATAGCGATTAATCGTTTTGACAGCGCTTATATATATATATATATATATATATATATATATATATATATATATATATATATATATATATATATATATATATATATATATATTTATTTATTATATTATATTATATATATTATATTATATTATATTATATTATATTATGTATTCTCTTTTTTGTAGTATTGAGGGTGAATATGTGCCAATGGAGGGGGATGAGGTGACCTACAAAGTGTGTCCTGTTCCTCCCAAGAACATAAAGTTCCAAGCCGTTGAGGTGGTCCTCACCAACCTGTCTTCCGGAAGGAAGCACGAGACCTGGTCTGGGCAAGTTATCAGCTCCTAGCTCACACATTCAGAGCCCAACCGAAGAATAAAGGCAGAGAGGGAGAGATAAAAGGAAGGGTTTAACTCGAGGTCCTCATGCTGGTGTAAAATGGTGTTGTGTGTAAGTAGGATAGGGATGGAATAGCAATTAGGGTTATGCAACTGTTGTTTTCTCCGGCCTGGCAAATTAGCAACAGGAAGTCGGTGAGAAGTCTGTTTGGAAAATGTTTTGGGATGCAAGTCAGATGAGCTTTAATATAGCATTGGCAGAACATAACATAACTGTGAAATAAAAAGCAGCAGTGTTGCCCTTGTTTGAGATTTCGTCATTTATATGTAATTAATAATGTATTTATTTTCATTTTATGTACAGAGACATTTGAGTTCATTGTGATGTGTATGTTCAAGTCATTTATGTAAAACTGATTTCCTAAAATCAATTAATGCAAATCAGAAACTTCCATTTCTTTAATTGTGATTGATAGGACTGATATTAGTTTTCTGTAAGAAAGCTACAAATCCCCAAATCACAGTAGTTCATTTTGTCAAGAACAGTGCTTCTTATGATAATTCTAATAAAACTGAAATAACAAAATCAATGCAGTGTTTTTTTCCTCAATGTTTCTTATCCATTAAAGCATATTTTATGATATGACTTATTCTACTTTAAGTTTTTCAAATAAAAATAAAATAAAATATAAAATGTAAATTCCATCCAGGTTATGTAAATGAAGTGCTTATAAAGATAAAATTCAACTGTGAGAATATGGAGACTGCCAAAGTAAACGCATAATCAGGAATGAAAATAAATATTAAAATATGATATATTTAATTATTTTATTTATTGCATGTATATTAACAAATAACATGGAAAAATAAATACACATATCATGTAGTATTATCCAGTGTCAAAAACTTCAAAACTGTTCCAATGCAAAACTTTCAATGATGTCAAAAGCATAGCCATTCAATAATTGTGTCAAGATAGTGCCATCTATAATTGTTCCATCTATTGGTGGAAAGGAAGTGAGGGGTGGGGTGCAGTAGCCTCTTACTGCAGAACACAAGATCCAGGGGGTGTGGTTAGAGATTGGTAGCTTTAGGGGTGGAGATGGGTGGGTTTAGGTATATGTTAGGTTGGAGGAGTTGGATCAGGATCCAACCACGCGCCCTGGATCTTGTTTTCTGCACTGTGGACCATCTCGTGCGGTGGGGTGTTAAGTGGGCGCCATGTGTACAAACGACCACTAGAGAGAGCAGTTCATCATAAAAACTAGAGATTGTGGTTATGGATAAATGAAGTCTCATTATAAACCATTATGTGAGCTGCACTACATATGAAACATTTAGGACTATTTAAATTTTGAGTGGGAAAAACTATAAACAGAATGCAATACAAAAAGCTATAAAAAGATAATAAACTTTTATTTACACATTTTACACTTCATATACTTTTATAATACAGTTCATATTGCCCCCTTAGCCCATAAACCTGCAACTAGTTATGAGGCAGTTCTACAAAGAAACAGCTACTTTTCTTTATCACCTTATATAATCACACATTTATTAATGTGCATGTTAGCTAGAGAAGAGAAGAGAGAACAGCTGGTAAAAAAATATTGGATAGATAGGCTAAGACTTATGATGTCTGATGTCAACAAGATTTACTTCACAGAAACTGAGCCATAAATATATGAACTGCCAAGACTATTGTTTGACATGATAAATTATTATTGAGGGGAAGCACCAGATAAATAAATGTGTTGGAAATAAATGAGTGTGGCACATCCAAGTACATTTACAAGAAAAAAGATGAAGATAATAATAAAGTGTAAACTTATTTACAGCATTTTTAGTTGGCTGAGTACCTACTCAAACTTTAGTATCTTAAAGAACACCAACCATTATTTTACATAATATAGTCAATGTATAAAATAAAAATAAAAATCTAGACATGCAAATAATAAAGTTACGCACAACAAATCACAACATGCATTAGAGTAATTTATGTTTTTTCCTGCTCTCAGCTAGGAAAACAAACACGACAGGTGCTTCATTCTGAGTGCTTTTATGACGGATCCATTTATCACGGGACGATTGTTTTATGACTCAACTTTTGTCCTTCACTCCTCTTCTCACCATCCTAAACATGTCATCTCCTCTGCACTATAGTGTTCAACAGACCCTGAGAGCTTCTGCTTCAGTTGCTTTGACAGAAATTTTATAACTTACCAATATATACACATATGTATTTAAGAGCTCTTCTATGAGAATATAAGACCTTAAGCTTCAGTGAGCTAGCCTAGTGAACTAGCTTTATAGACAGCAAAAAAAAAAAAAAAAATACAAAAGAGGCTGTCTGGCTGGAAATGTGCTCATAATGCTGTCTATGTAGGCAGCACACTAGATTTTGAGACAGGACTGCTGACTGCTGACTGCTGACACTCCATGAAAGAGTCTTGCCTTAATGGAACACTACTGATGAATGTTATCTTACTGGATGATTATGTGCCACCTTGGAGTATCAATTTTGTAAAGCCGGTAGAGATGAGAGCTATTGAATCTGATTCTGAAATCAACTCCAAAGATGGTAAAGTATGATCCTTATAACATTATGAATATATATATATATATATATATATATATATATATATATATATATATATATATATATATATATATATATATATATATATATATATATATTAATAGAATATATAGAGAGACTATTTAAATTACAGTCTTGCAAAGCCATAATTATGTTAAACAAAAGAAACAAGATTTTATGACAACTAACTATTGTTTAAATACGAGATGTAGTTAAATTTGAAATAATTATGTCAATTCTAAATTGATATTATAGTTTGAATCAAATTTGAATTGTTTAAGAATTTGTTTGTTTCTTTTTCTGCTTTTTTCTAGGGGTGAATCATCAATTTTCTGTTTACTTCAGAGGGTTTCAAACCATTTACTACTGCAGCAGTAGCGCCTGTGAGGGGGTTGAAATTTTAAGCGGTCATTTCTGGTCTTCTTAATTGACATACTCTACAGAAACTGCACTATATATAAAGTGTCTCTGTGATTTCTTTCTAGTATGCAGGGGAGGAGGAATGTGCTCTGCTGCGACCAGCCTGCACTTATGCCACTTTCCAAATGGCTGAGTATGTTAGATTTAGCTTTTACAGTTCTTAATCATGGCCCCAATATTGAAGGGTCGTTCCAAACCGAAGTGCTCAAAACTGGCCACTTCAAAGGGCTCTTCGGAATGAAGGATTTCGAAGGGTACAACTGATGGACACTTCGGGCTCCCATGATCCTTTGCACAGACACTTTGCATGATGCACGTGGAACACACAACACTATTGTACATTATTAACACACATACTTATTTAGATTTCAAATTTGCACATCACATACCTGTACATACATAATTGTCTATATTATATATTGTGTTTTTGCTTTTGTGTACATTGTCTATTTGTATATTATTATTTTTTTTATCTGTGTCCTCTCTAGTCACTGTCATTCTGTTGCACTGTGGAGCTTCTGTCACTAAAACAAATTCCTTGTATGTGTAAACACCTGGCAATAAAGTTCACTCTGATTCTGATGATGACGTCGCCTCCGTGTGGGCACGTGATGATGACGCAGAAGGGCACTTCAAGAAACAGTTTTTTTTTAAATATATATATCAGAATGAAACAGGTAAACATTAGAACACAAACATATGGGGGATACAGTAACAATTAAAATGTAATTAAATATAAAAAAAAAAATTACATTCATAAAAGTTACAATTTATTTATGATTTATTTTTATAATATTGGATGTTTTAAGGCTTTTTTATTAGAGGAGATTCTTTGAAGTGATGAGTAAAGCAAAAGTAAATCAGAAGAGAGTATTTTACAATTAGGTTTAATGTTAAGGCATCGTGCTTTGTGAATGTGGAGTTTTCCCATCATACAAATAAAGTCCAGGACATCCTCTAGCTCCCTATTGTCAGAAATCACAGAATGAAAGAGAACCTTAACTGCTGAAATGTTACATAGACGAAAGATTTTTCATATTTTAGCTGACTAATGACTAATGGGTGTGTGTGGGGGCGTGTGGGTGTTAAATTCTGATGTAGTACACAAACACTATAATATGTTTTCATTTATTCTTTTAGTATGTGCTTAATAAGATTTCATACATAGAAGAGTGCTTCATGGACTGGCAGTTTAAAATCTCTGTCATGACATTGATACAGGTGTTTAAACCTTCATTTAGTAATTTTTTATGCAAAATGTTTTATCTAATTATTTGTTTGTTCATTTGTATATAGTTGTGCCTGGAGAAATTGTTTAAAGGAATAGTTCTCCCAAAGCTCACCCTCAGCAGGCCATCCAAGATTTATGAGTTT
This sequence comes from Cyprinus carpio, assembly GCF_018340385.1. Classification (NCBI taxonomy): domain Eukaryota; kingdom Metazoa; phylum Chordata; class Actinopteri; order Cypriniformes; family Cyprinidae; genus Cyprinus; species Cyprinus carpio. The sequence continues at coordinate 11,286,124 of NC_056583.1, forward strand.
GTTTCTTCATCAGAAATGTACTATTACACAACTTGCTCACCAATGGATCCTCTGCAGTGAATGGGTGCCTTCAAAATGAGAGTTCAAACAGCTGATAAAAACACAAGTCCTCTACCCATAATATTGCTCTCTTCAGTGAAAAGTCATCTGTTCTGAATCAGGAGAGAAATACGCACAGATCAAGCACTGTTTACAACTGAAAACAGATCTAAACAAATATGTCGCTGGGTTTTGATGTGAGAGGACAGCAGGGGATGGACTTTTTCACTGGAGGAAGTGTTATTATGTGTAAAGGTGAAAGGGTGGATTATTTTTATCCTGGAAAAGAATTTCAGTTATTCCTATGCTGTTATATTAAGCAATAGTTATTTGGTTAACCATTTTCTTATGTTAATTTACCCATATTTGTGTTTCTGCTCGTCTCAGATCTGTGGATGGCCCCTGAACACTTGAGGAAACAGGGGATCTCTCAGAAAGATGTGTAGAGTTTTGCTATCATTTCCCAGAAGATGCAAAGTGCACATTCTATACAAGCTCTTGCTCTAATCGTACTGGTGAGAGAAAGATTTATAGAAAGCTGCATAAAAATACTCAATCACCAATGACACCTACTGGTGATTTCCCATCATGCATGCACTTGTTTATGTTACATTTGATGTTTAATTGTAAAATAAAGAAAAAAACTGTACTCAGTCATTTACTAACACAAAAAGTAAGTTTCTGGAATAATATGCTGGTACCTCTTATCCATGCAATTACAATAAACAGTGACAAGACAGCAGCAAGATATATTAAAGGGTTACTCCATCGCAAAATGAAAATTTTGTCACTACCCCATCGGAACACAATTTAAGATATTTTGGATGAAAACCGGTAGGCTTGAGACTGTCCCATAGACTGCCAAGTAAATAACAGTGTCAAGGTCCAGGAAAGTATGAAAAGCATCGTCAGAATAGTCCATAAAGTGATTCAACCATAACGTTATGAAGCGACGAGAAAACCTTTTGTACATAAAGAGACACTCCTCTGTGTCTCTCCAAATCAGTGCTGTTTTCTTTCAAACCAAAGCGTAAATACACTTTAAAAATGTATCCTTGTGGTGCGGCTGACACAGAAGAGTGTATGCCGACTGCGTACTGCTCAGATTTGTCAAAATGGCGCTACGCTGATTTGATTTATATTGTGATTTTTCCTGGAGGGACTGATCCTTCTCATCTCTCTCACCACCTTTGTGTTATCTTCTTTTTCATTTCTTGTCTTCCACCACCTGTCAAGCGTTGAGAGGAAGACCAACCTCTAGTTTCTATATGATTTATTGAACCAGTTGTGTTTGTTGATCAGCAGGTGTTTCATAGATGGACATTGACATTTTTTTGTAAAGTAGCTGCCTTTGTATTTTCTCCTCTTTTCTCATTTTCATCTTCTCTTTCTCTGCAGCAACTTTTTTTTTCTGCCAGTTTATTAATGGAAAGAAATTCCTTTTGCTGGTTGATTTTGCTGCTGCATTCAGGCCCCTGTACGTCCATCCTTTTCCCCTTTGCAGGTGGTGAAATAACATTTGCTGCCTGCTCTGTCTTTGTATCTTCTGTTTTGCTTGCTGGTTTTTGGGGCTTTGTCTTTTCATCCTTTCTTTTTTTCCGGATGTTTGACTGATTGGAAATTGTTGGGATGAAGACCCAGACAGACAGGCTTCAAAAAGATAGAAATCACTCTATGGAAGATTGTCAGGTCACTCTTTATATGCTCTTGTTTCAACAGTTAAAAATCTTACAGAGCTTGTAACCACATAGAACATTTAAGAAACACATTACTGTATGAGGACCATCTAAAACTCGCATTAATAAGTCTCTCTCTAATAAATGATTTCCTAATTTGATTTTGAATAGTCTGGGCAACCAGGAACATGAGAGCTACATGGAGAACCTGATCCACCGGCTGCAGATGTATTCCTGTAACCTGGAGTGGCTGGATGAGGAACGCAGAGCTCTGTACAAAGCTGAGAGTGACAGAGCGGAGGCTTCTGCCTGGGTCTGAACACAACAAACACTGCAGAATCTCATCCTGATCATAATATATCAGTAACATATTGGTTATTGGCCAGCATTCCACATGCTCATTTTCCATATTTGTGTCATCTACTGCTCAATTAATGTTTAAAAAATCTAATTAGTTAAATGTAGCATAATCTTTAATAAATCTGTAAATAATTATCCATTTTTCACAGTATACATTGTAAATTTCTGATGCCTAAATGCATTTGTGTAGTTTCACCACACTGTGCCACTTCAGCACACCCACAGAGGTGGTGGACATGCTTAATGACATCTACAATAACAATCATGATGTCTGTGAGGTAGTTTTTGTTCACGTTTACTACTAATAATCCAGTAATTCCAAAGTGACATGTTTGTGTATCTCTTTCAGGTGGAGACAACTGGTGATGCATATATGGTGGTGTCTGGTCTTCCTCGACGCAATGGGAACAGGCATACAAAAGATATATGCTGCATGGCACTGGACATTCTAGCCTTCATGGGCATCTTCCTGGGATACCCTTGTGGATCCACATCAGTGTGCATTCAGGTAACGCTCTTCTGTGTCAGCAGCGCCACAAGGATACGTTTTCTACGTATATTTACGCTTCGATTTGAAAGAAAACAGCGCATCAGTGTAGTGCGGCTGACACAGAAGATCGTAATCTGCCTGCACACTGCTCAGATTCACCAAAATGGTGCTTCGCTGATGTGGAGTGACACAGAGGAGACAAATTGTTGAATAAAGTCTTTTTTTTCCTTTTTTCGTGTACAAAAAGTATTGTCGTTGCTTCATAACGTTACGGTTGAATCACTGATGGCAGATGGACTATTCTGACGATGTCTTTCATATTTTTATGGACCTTAACAGTGTATTTTTTTTGGCAGTCTATGGGACAGTCATAAGCCTCCCGGTTTTCATCCAAAATATCTTAAATTGTGTTCCGAAGACGAACAAAGCTTTTACAGATTTGGAACAACATGGTGGTAAGTGATTAATGACAAAATTTTCATTTTGGGGTGAAGTATCCCTTTAAAACTCGACTTTAAACTCATTACTTAGATTTCATCACTGTGAACTCTCCTCCTGGCAGGGAAAACTTCCAGAATCTGCAGCAGGACCTGTCTCAAATTATAAATACATGTGTGGAGAAGCAGCTCTCCAGCTTGTGGAAGAGAAAGACCCTTTGAGCACGCCACAGGAAGCTCATAGTGGAAGTGGAAATGGATTGCACAGAGCAGCCAGAATATCTAGACCTGGCCATTGGTGAATTTTAGCACATAGCTGTAAAGCCAACGCTAAACATTATACTAACACTCTGCCACATGAGCATCTTGCTAAGAGAACTGGATTTCATTGTAAATTGATTTAATGTATTTGGATTTATTAAAAACAAACAAACATGGTACTTACTGTTATAGAGTTGCATGCAGTGATTTTAAGCACTGTACAACAAACCGCAGCATATCTGCTGTTAGTCAGTGTTCATGGAGCATGTGAGTGTAACAATGTTTCATAGGTAAGATATTTCATTTTCATGTAAATATAATAAACGTGATAAACACTTCAGACAAGGCAGAATTTTTATGAAAAAAAAAAAAAATCCTTTGAACTTTATTTGAATTATTCTGATAACTATTTACACAATGTTGCTTGGACATCTAATTCATGAGAGAAACATAAATCTAATTTTCTTTGGCATACATACACTACTAAGGGTCTGTGCCCGGTTGCATGAAATATGCAGTGTGTATGAATTATATACATCATTTTACATTAAGTACACATATAAAGAAAACACAAAATAAAGAAAATTCTATGAACTTTTACACTAAGAAAAATAAAATAAGCCAATACACATCCCATATTTAATAAATAAGCATAATGTGAGAGCTCAGAGTGGAAGTATGGTATACACACTGCCTATAAATATAAAAAGTCAAACACGAAAGAAAGAAAGAAAGAAAGAAAGAAAGAAAGAAAGAAAGAAAGAAAGAAAGAAAGAAAGAGGGGAAACTATTACTTCATTTTGATGACACTATGTAACATAACATACATGAAACAAAAGCGTAAAAAATAAAATGGGCATTACACGTGTACAAAATAAAATTCAATATAAACCAAAACATCACCTGTGCCCTGACAAGCAACATAATCTGACATTTATTAGACTAAAATAAATACAAATGACGGCACAGTTTGATTATAAAAAAGGCCATATAAAATAATGCTATAAACACTTACAAGATAAACTTTAAAACTAAAACATACTTCTGAAATTAAATGCAGTGATAAGATTTGTTCAACACACCAGTACAAACTTTAAAGAAATTACTAGTGTACAGCACTGACACGCTATTAAGATATTTTGTTGTATCAAAACCTTTGCTGCTTCTACATCAGCTGCATCTAAACTGTTGGAGTCTGATATCTCTTTCATATAATTCACTGTTCTCTGTCTAGACACAATTATTATCCTCACAGTTCTAGAACAAAGTGGCAGCTAACGGGGACAGCGTAAGAATTGATTGACCCAGTAACACACTGAGCTACAAAACTGTGTTTTCAAACACCTCTTTCCTCTATATAAATACAGTTATAATCGGAATATGTCTTGTTGTGATTACAAACAGATTAAACATATGTTTACAAAAAGACAATTTAAAGTCAGTTTTGACTGATAATGCTGTCATCAAACATGACAACAAATTATTTTACCCATCCAAATACAGTTTCTAAACACTTAAGTGACATTTAAAACATTTAAAAATGAATTTGACTGCATTAAATATGAAATATCAAACCAAGTGGTATCTGCAAACAAATAAAGCATGACCTTTTCTCAGAAATAAGCATTTCTTTCAATAATTTTTTAATCGACTGGTCCCATGGCTATTTTTTAGCATATATATGATAAATGAAACTAGTTTCCCATGGTGTCCTATCAGAGTGACTACAAAAACCGAATAAACTTCCTTCGAAGAGCTGTTTTGCTTAAAAAGTGTGCTTGGGCTATCAGCCACTTGGTTTGCTATTCTGTTATATAATGATAATAATCACATTCATGTTTAACTGTGGCTTAAGTGTCCATACATGTTTTAGGGCCACTGTATCTTTGCAAACTACAGCATATTTAATAATAAACAAGCTTAGGCATGCAAACCAGCCCACAGCACATAAAAAACCCAAAGAATGCTATTATGCATGGATGTAGGCTAAAGGGAGCAAAAGGTGCTTTATCATTTGTTGATTTAAGCGATTTTGATTGCCAGGCTTTGTTCCTTTGAAAGCAATCTAGTCTTCACACAAAACACATTAACAAATGACGCATTATCATAATCCAGCACATTATCTGAACTTCATTTTAAGTAAACTCTGCACAGGACCTATTAAAAATCCATATACAGCAAACAAACGCAACCAGAACCACAACATCCCGAGCCCTGTAATATCATGACCTCTAATGACACCCTGACCTTCTAGCTGGCGCCAGCGACTATCAAAATGAACCGCCGCAGACTGTAAATGGGGCTGAAGTGCACTGCTGGTGGTTTGCCAGGGTGACACTGCTGGCACTTTACCCACAGCTGATGCTAAATGGAACATAACATGACCTGTTCATGTAGCAGAGCTGCCCTTCTTCTGCTACAATAAAAGTGCAAAACCTAAACTCTAAATATGAAATAAGTCTCATATCCACACAGTCTTTCCATCCTTGATGACAACGTATTTCCTGACTAAACCAGACTAAGTTCTTTTAGTTTTTGTTAAATGCTTTATATTTTGTGAAGTATCTCATAACTAGGTTGCACTCTTTGGTAACAGGCCATGTACTAAGATAGTAACTGTAAGTAACAGTGTCTTTTTTAATACCTTAGGTACACTTTGCTTTCAGAAACATTTCAATTTAAAACAATAAAATTTTTTGCTGCTGGATGTGAAGTTCTTGTCTCCCGCTAATACCCGTTGTTCAAAAAGTATGGCTATAAAGACAGCATTATGAGCACATGATAAAATGGATATCTAGAAAAATACATTTCTTTGTATCCTACATCCGGGATCCATGGATCTGGAACAGCTGCAAGAGAGTTGGAAAAGATCTTATAGACACAGAAATACACTACCGTTCAAGTGTTTGTGGTCAGTAAGATTTTTTTTTTTTTAATAAATAAATAAATTATATTATATTCAGAAATTGCATTAAATTGACCAAAAGTGACAAAGGCATTTATAATGTTAGAAAAGATTTCAAATAAATGCTGTTCTTCTCAATCTTATTGGTACTGATTCAAAGTCACAGTATCCACAAAAATATTTAGCAACAAAACTTTTTTCAGTATTAATAATAAGAAATGTTTGAGCACGAAATCAGCATATCAGCATGATTTCTGAAGGATCGTGTGACACTAAAGATTGGAGTAAAGGCTGCTGAAAATTCAGCTTCACAACACAGAAATAAAGTACATATTAAATGTAGCAAAGGGGTCATAAAATGCAGTTTCAGATTTTTATATTGTTTCAAGGTTAGTTCATAAAGTTTGCAAAGTTTGTTGTAAAAAAAAAGATCTAATATTTGTAAAAATCCTGATTTTAACTCTCTGTGAAAAACACTTAGCAGAAACTGAAGTAAAAGCCCACTGCTGTGATTGGCTAACTTCACTGCACCATATCCATTTATTTACTGATTGTATTAGCAACACTTACAGCGTTAAATGTTGGTTTGACGATTAAGATTCAAAATAAATGCATTTACCAGCATTGCCTCCGAGGACAAAACACACTGCCGTATTGTTCAATAAAAGATAATTTAAAAAACCAGTAGCATAAAAAAAAAAAAATAACCAATAAAAAAAACAATCTGTTGTAAAATGTGAAAAACAAACGAGAAAAAAACATTATTTTTCACTTTAGACTTGGCTAAAAGGCTGTGCAAAATTTTTGAAAGTGCAGTTTTTTGTTTTTTTTTGCATCCTACGGAGCCCCTAAATGGACCTTTGCAAAAATAAAAAATATACACAATATGTGTCCCTTTAGGGGCTCTGTAATATCCCCTGACAGAACAATGTCGGAGTTTGATGATCTTACTCAACATCTTTATCTGTGTTTTTGATCAGTCTTGGGTGAGCATAAGGGATGTCAAAAACATAAAAAAAATATTACAGACCCCAGACTTTTCTTTTAAATGGCAGTGTATATCTACAGAAATATTTAATTACTAATACTTTCTGATATGGGTAGTGTAGATTGTGAAATATGCCTCCTTGTATATTCCATGTAATACAAAGATAATTTTTTGCTGAAGATGTGGATATGGGTGGAGATGGCAGTGATACAATGGCAATTTATGGAACAGACGCTGTGCTAAATATTGAGGAGTTATTCAGTCACCATGTCAGGTCTGATGACCTGTGTTACAAATCCCATTTTAAAGCTATATTTATTCAAGTTGCATAATAGATTGTCTGCACACTTATGAATTGTGTTTAATGGAGTTACTTAAAAGTTACTTACGAGGGAAAATCATGCTTGGGAGTTTCTAGGAGGTGAAGGCTATTGCATTTCAATGCACTGTTTTCATAAAAGGCAAGTAAAACAACAACCTTACATGAGAGGACTATTTTTACAGTTAAACAATTTCATATAGATTTACTGTTGTTTATATGAGATTGTTTAATTTGGTGCACTAAAATGCAATGTACCGAAACCTTCCGACTGCTAGATTAAAGACATCTACCACTAATACAACCAACATGACGGCATTTCCTCACCAATTCCTTTGACACAAGTTTCTGCTAATCTCTAATCCACTCATTGGGGGTGGCATTTCTCTCTCCCTCTTCCTCCTCCTCCTCCTCCTCCTCTTCCTCCCTCGCTCCATCCTCCACCTGTGTGTCCGAGGTCTAGTTGTGTTATGAGTGGACAACAGGGTGAACAGAAACCGGAGGGATTGCAGCACGACAGATGATGGCATAGCAAAAAATGAAAAAGATTTATGAATATGTGAAGAGTAGGTGTGCAAATGGATCTCAAGGCTACTGCTGTGGAATGAGATGAAAAGATGCAGATTTTGTAGGTTGTAAGCATGTTTTGGAGGAATGAGTCACTGGAACTGTGCTTTAGTGTTTGTGAGATGGCACGATCAAAAATGGGGAGCATAAAATGAGTTTGTATGTCTGTAGGTCCTCCAACCTTAGTCTTGTGGCTCTGCTCTGTCCCCAAACCTCCACCTGAGGTATGCAGCTCTTTTGACACCACACAGAGGAATTCAGCCTGGTCCTCTGTTCCATAGCTGTAAGATGAGCCAATGTTCACCATCGAAACAGCCAAGAAAGAGAAAGAGAGAAGGTCTTTCATCATGAGAGGTACTTGAGACTGGAGGAAAGGGTAAGGAAATGAAGGAAAACATCAAGATGGATGCAATGTCTGGTCAGCTGTGCCAAAAACTTCTTCATTGCATCCTTAGAGAGATCAGAGAATTTGGGCAAATAGTCGTTTACCAACAGACTATTTGTGAGGTTTACCAAGTTTTCTTTTCAGTTTGATTTAGATGCAATGTACATCCAATGTAAATGGCTGTGCTTTAAAGCAAAATAATTAAAGGGACTTTAACAATTAAAGGGAGTTTAACATTGATAGTGTTGATATTGTCTTATTCTTAAGACTGGTGTGAATGATGTTTGCATGACTTTTTCACAATGTATGCATAATTTTTGTGTAAACTAGTGCTGTCAAAATAAGTGTGTTAACGCATAAAAAATATTTCATGCATTTAACAGAGTCGAAGCTAGGGTTGGCCACCCCACTCACAACTGCTGCTTCTGTCTTTTTCTTGACAAGAATTGCATTTGTTTAGACGCAGAATGTCTTTAAGACCACATCAAATAGGAGACTTTTCAGATGCGCACTCCAACTTTACCTCAGCGCCAGGCATTAATCAAACGAGCGTGGAAAAGGTACAGGTGACGAGGAGCTTCAGTAGAACATCACTGAACTGCGGTCAGATGAGAGGCCATTTCTCAATAAAAAAAATTTTTCCAGTCCTGTCAGCCGTTATACTGAGCTCGTAGCACGTGCTCTTCAATTGCACGCACAAATACGGTGGCGCGTACTGTATTATATTAAAGCATTATATCATATTAAAGCGCAAATGAAACTAAGAGCATGCAATGTCGTAGTTATGTTGTGAGTTAAGTCATAAAGTTACCAAAAAAAGGTGATTAAAGCTACCTTAAAACTGTGCATTCAAGTATTTGTTATATGAGTCACATTTAGGAACATGTCTCTGAAGTCTCCCTCATCTAACACACCCAATTCAACTTGCCAGCTCATTAGTAGAGACTTTAAACCTGAAGCGGACCAGAAAAGGTAAAGAGTTGTGAGAAAATACGATGGGTGTCAGATCTGCATCATGTTCAGTAGCAGCAGCTCTTAAGGCAGCCAAAATAACCTAATAACCCAGCTGCTGTGATGTCTGTCAATCAAAAACAAAAGAAAAAAAGCTTTAAGGATTCATCTATATTTAATTTAGAATTTAGTGTCTGATAACTTTATTCAATTTTTGTATATTTCCTTCTTGCTGAAGGGCACAGGTAGCTAAATATGACATTTATTATGATTGTTTTATTTGAAAATTGTTCACTAGAAGCTGTTTTATAAAGTCTAATAAATGTTAAAATTAATAGCTCTCAATTATAGCTGTTATGTTAAATGGCTATAGTCAATTATTAAATATTAGGAAAAAAATATTTTCTAGAGACATCTGTAGTATTGTTATCAGTGATACTCACCTACAGACATAAAAATAGATGCCACTAAACAAATATTTAAAAATAAACTGCATGTTGTTTCTACATTAATTTGAAGATTGAATGTGAAATTATTGCAATATAAAAGTTTTAAAAACTTTAATGTTAGGTGGGATTAATCATGATTAATTTCAGGAAAAATGTGCAATTGATTCTTTTTTTTCCGCTACTGTAAACTAATCTTTTTCTTATAATAAAAGGTTATAGATATTTAGCATTGATATTTAAATGTTGCAACTTTTAAATGTTGGTCTATGTACACATGCAGGTGGATGTTTTTGGATGTTGCATCATGTCTCACACTGTTTTTCAGTGACTCACACCATGAGCACTGCACTGCAAGGGGCTAGTTTAGATAGATAGTTTGCTCAAAAATTAACATTCTGTCATCATTTACTCTCACTCATTTCTTTCTTCTGTGCAGCACAAAAGAAGATGTTTTGAGAAACATCTGTTTGTTTGTTTTTTTGTCCATACAATGGAATCCAATAGGCAGGCACCAACATTGTTTGGTTCCTCAAAAAATATTTTCTGTTTCACAGAAGAAAGAAACAAATAAAACATACTAATACAAACACACTAATCAAAAAAACATAAATACAATCTTTGAACTAAAAATATTATGAAAATACATGTCTTGGTATATGGTGGGCCATAAATCAACCTTATTACTTACTACTTACTGATATGCAAAACTACATACTGACAAAGCCGGAATAATATCACATAATTTGTTATTTTACAAAAAAAAAAAAAGAAGGGAAAAAAACGCATAATATGATTAAAAGGGTTTGGTGCAACTGACCATGTAAAATCCAGTTGAATGCAAATTTAAAAAGTTTAATTTCAGACGTTAGCTACATTACTGGACTCTGAATCTGAGGGGAGAATTGGACACTGGGAGCATTAGGATCAGGTGAAGGGAAATCGACTCAGTGTCAGTCCAACCCACAGTCCAGAGCAGTCCGGGGCGGGGTTTTCGGCAGGTGCGCACGCTGACCTGCTCAAACTTCCAGCCGTCCGACATTGTGGACACCATCTGGGTCAGCTCCTCTTCCTGACACTGCAACACCCGGTACACATGCTTTGGTGGTACCTGCTGTACGAGAGACGGAGAGAGAGGGTGAAGACTGGTGAAGTGTAAAAAAAGAAATGTGGTGGGAAGTAAAGGATGATGGCAAAAGGCAAGTATGAAAAGAAAAGCAAGAGTGGGTGGGAAACTGACGGCTGTTGCATAAGCACACAAATATAGTCATTCATGTACAGTAGAAACTGAGATGGACAGAAATAGTGCGAGAAAGTGAATTAGTTGATAATAATGAAAAAGAGAAAATAAAGCTATATTTTGGGACAATTAAGGTACGTGGAGGCATGATAAAGGCCCTCCTCATTACCTGTGTGGCCTTGGAGTCTCGCTCAAGAATCCTCTCTTTGATTAATTTAATCAGCGGTGTGATGTTGTAGAATTCTGCCTCCTCCAAGACACCTGAAGGCACAGACACTTGGATTTTGCTACAGTTATGTGGTGTTTTAACTAGATATGCTCCAATATTCAAATTCCAAATAAATTAAAAATAAAGCAATAACTAAAATGAAAAGTAAATTTCACTACATTATAATGTACAGTCTGAAAAATGGATATTCATTTGGAGATTTGCTAAATATATTCAAGTGTTTTTCAAAGATCAAATTAGATGAAGGCAAAGTTCATTTAAATACAAAAAACAGGGGAAATGAGAATGTACAATTAAGTATCTAAACTCAGCTGATAGTGCTGTTAACTAAAACTATTATTAAAACACTTTCATAATTTCAAATAAAACTGTAATAAAATTAAATATAAATAGGTAAAAAACCTATATATTGACGACTAACTGAAAGTACTTAAATTACAAAAACTTAAATGAAAATCAATAAAAACTAAATAGAAATGTTTAAAAAAACACTTACGAAAAGAAATTAAAATAAAATGAAAACTAAAATATAAAAATAAAAACTAATTCAAAATATATACTATAATAGTATATTAATACTAATAAAATAGCAGTCAAATAGTACTGATAAATTAAAAAATAAATTAAATTAAATAATCATATGGTACAGATGCATTCCTAATTATGATGTGTTAATATTAAATATATATTATATAGTATAATATTAAAATATGGCCATCCATTTTAAAAAGCATAGACTAACAACTGTTAAGAAAGTGAATAAACAGACCTTCTTCTGCCAACTCCTTGTTATAAACCAGCTTCCCATGTCGCAGATAGTTGAGTATGGGACCAAAATAGGTGGGGTCTCGGTCAATCACATAAGCACCAGTTTCATCCTACGCAAAGAGATCACAGCTCTCTCAATAATAAGATATTTCATTATTTGCTATATAAATGTATAAATATCATTTTGTCAAATACGTAGGCTTAATATTATGTAAAAATAAATACACATTGTTTAATCATAATGCATTTAACATTTTACTAATATTAGATATTGTTACTATTTAATAATGTGGTGACTGTCAGAAAATTCCCTATGTAAATGTACCACTGACTCAGTGCTGAAGCTGTTTAACTGATGTACGGGATGTACTGAACAGTACATAGCCCCAGGGGATAAAAATGTGACTTGGCACAAGAGAGAAAAGAAAGGGCAAAGGGCATGTGGAAAGTGGCAGTGAGCGCAGGTCACATTAGCATGGCCACAGGCATTGTCCCAGAATGGCTGAGGGTTTCCTCTCTGCAATGAATGAACCTCGGCACAGCTCTAGCAAGAGCAGGACATCATGTAGTCTACAACATGCCCTACAGAGAACATTACACAACTGAGCACTCAAAACCCACAAACAGCAATAAGAAAAAAAGAGAGTGCACAAAAGCGCACTAGAGAGAAAAAGGTAAAAAGAAAGATGTTGGCGTAACAGACTGAATAGAGGCACTGCAATGTTATAAACACTTAAGATAACTCACTCTGCAGATTCACAACATGAACATGAGCAACATACCTACACAAAGAAGTTATTTATCATGTATAGAAAATGAACACCGAGCACAAAAACAGAGTGGCTTTGGCAAGTCAGAAATGTTAAATACTTGTTTCTTATGCTCACCAAGGCTGCATTTGTTTGATCAAAAATACAGTGAAAACAGTAATATTTGTAATATTATTACCATTTAACATAATTGTTTTAATTTTTTTAAAATGTAATATTTTTCTGTTATGGTAAAGCTGAATTTTCAGCAGCCATTACTCCAGTTTTCAGTGTCACATGACCCTTCAGAAATCATTCTAATATGCATATTTTGTGTTCAGGAAATATTTATTGTTATTATCAATGCTGAAAACAGTTGTGCTGCTTTTTTGTGTAAACTGGGATAATTTTTTTCAGTATTCTTTGATGAACAGAAAGTTCAAAAGAGCCTCATTTATTTAAAATATGATTCTTTTGTAAAATTATAAATGTCTTTACTGTCATTTTTGATCAATTTAACATGACCTTGCTTAACAAAGGTATTATTATTATTTTTAATTTGAACAGTAGTGTATAGTTTCAAATAAATAATGTAACATACAGTTGCATGGCCCGTATGCAATATTTATGCCTGGTAAATTTTCTTATTTAACCTTCCATTCATTTTGGACCCTGCATGTGACTCACTCCAGATTCACAACATGGACATGAGCAACAAACTAATTATCATATAGTTAAAATAGCATCAACAAATATTTTCATTAGCTGCACAAAATCTCAAAGACAATAGTAGCACAGAACATCATTTGCCGTTTGCACACACATACAAAAAATCCCATTTTCAAAACAGGAAGTGCAGCAGACAGCCTCACATAAGACATGACTAGACCTGACAGCAGGCATGACAACACCTGCGCATGACTCCTGCAGTGAGTCAGAAGAGACAAACTGGCCCCCCGCTCAGCACTTCACAACAACAAGAGGATTTTACACATGATACTACTGTATATGTCCTAAACACACAAAAATCAAACATGTCCGCTACCTGTCCGTGCTCGAATCGTCTTGCATTAACATTAAACTCTGCAGTTGCTCAATGAAGTATAAGAAACAGGTCCCAATGGGGAACTAGCTGCATCCCATGGGAAATACCCGGTAGGCAAACAAAGAGCTTATTAATTTCAAAACAGAACTGCATAATAACCTGTGCCATGCAAAGCCTAACAGCATGCTATAAGAAGGCCGAAACAATTATTTAAACTTCATCAATTCTGGCTTATGCACATATTCATTCAAAATGTTGAACTAGCTGATAATATTCTCTATAATAACAGCCAAAACCTCCTCATGACAAAAAAAAAGACATGTCTTAAAAGGGTTGTGCACCCAAAAATGGAAATTCTGTCTTCATTTACTCATCCTCATGATATTCCAAAACTGTATGATTTACTTTCTTCTGTGGAATATAAAAGAAGATATTTTGAAGTAACCAAACTGTTTTGTTCCCATTGAGTTCCATTGTATAGTCAAAAAAACAAACAAACAACAGAAGTCAATAGAAAACAAAACTGTTTGGTTACCAACATTCTTCAAAAATCATCTTTTAAGAAAATCATATGATTTTGGAATGACATGAAGACAGAATTTTTGATTACAATTTCTCAATTTTCAAATTCTCAATTACATACAATTTTCTGTGCACAACAATTGCTCAACACAATGATTATACAATAATTTATCTATATCAACTTTTTAAAACTATTATAAAGGAAAAATGCATGTAAACCACCATGAAGAACAGACCAGGCCAGGAATAGAACAGAGAAGCCTCCATAGATATTTTTGTGCAGAGGGCTGGAAGTCTTCAAGGTGCCATGACTCTAATCTCATTAGAAGAGTGACATGAGCAGTGAGAGAGCACACAACAGCACAGCAGCCAGTAATAACTGATCTGTGATGGGAGATCGTCTGTGCCTCATCACTTACTGTGGCGATGGAGGTGCCTTGAGTGTGGAATAAGAGGGAATATAAGAGGATAGCTTGGGAGGGGGTGGATACTGTGAAGGCAGAGTACCATCTGTTAAGTCTAATACTTTTTGTATGCCTTAATGCTGTAAGAATAAATGGGAGCTAAAAATAAAAATAACATATACTGTATATGTGTAAAGCTCACAACATTTCAACCAAAAATTGAAAGGAAAAGGAAAAAAATACTTGAAGAAGAAAATTATTATATGCATTTTTGACATTATTTTCATGATAAAAAATTACTCATTACGGTCCTCATTACTGTAATATGGAGAAAAAAATATATATAATTAAAACTGTATTTACCATTGACGGTGGCACATGGGAGAACATATGGTGCCACGTCAAAAATATATCCATTTGTATATGCAAAAAAAATACAATTCAATACAAAATCATCTATAGATTTAATATATTCTCCATCTGCTTGCCTTTTTTATTCTCTCATTGCCATGATGTTTAAAATGTAAAACAGGAATAAGTACCTTATTGCAGGTTGTAGGTATTGGAAATATTGAAAATTATATTTTACATCTAACTAGAATTACATCCAGTTTTAGGCCTTCCAAGCAGACACAAAGACATCTGCCAACAGTTTAATATATTAACCTTTGCTGCCAGAAGAAGAAAAAAATATTGCAGTGGGTCAGTGATAAGGCCCCCTTCACATAAGAGTTGGCATAAGGGGATATTTGCTTTGGTCCCACTGGAACTCCTGGCATGTGCTCTACATTCTGACAGATCAGTTCTATAAGATATGGATGCTTTATTTGGATTATCTTAGGCCTCATTTAACAAGAAGTATTCTAACCTTAAAGGGATACTCCATCCAAAAATGAAAATTCTGTCATTATTCACTCACCCTCATGTCATTCCAAAACTGTCTAACTTACTTTCTTCTGTGGAAGAAGATATTTGGAGAAATGTTTGTATCCATTCAAGGCTCCAATGTTGTTTGGTTGCCAACATTCTTCAAAATACCTTCTTTTGTGTTCCACATAAGAAAGAAAATGAATGAATACAGGTTTGGAATGACATGAGGATGAGTAAATGATGACAGAATTTTAATTGACTGTCCCTGCATGCTTTATTGGCTGTGTGTCTCACCAATGTAATAAATAATGTTAAAATGAAAATAATAATAATTATTATAATATGATTACATCAATTACTGCCCTTAATATATTCTCATAAAAAATATTGTATTAATTATACTGATATAAATAACTTATTGATATTGATATTGAATAACATAAACATTACGGTTTCATTATTATTATTAAATCGTTAAATATTAAACAAGTGAATAGTCAATAATAATAATATTATTATAAAAATAATATGCTTTATTATCTGCATGCAAAATACAAATTCATGAGATTCACCCTTATAATAAATTAAGGGTGTACTGATGATCAACCCATCAAGAGAACTAGACAAAATCAGCTTCAGGTGGATCACATTTTCAGCTAAAGGCATCATGGAGTAAAATATGTATATTTCTGGCTGATGCTGCTCAAATCCTCAAACACTGGGGGTCCGCATCATTAAGCAGCGCAGCACGTGCGCATCCATCTGACTGAAGACGCCCGCTGCATCATCAACACACAGTCATATATTAACATCACTCTTGGCTGTCTTACCGTGTCAGAATGTAAGTCCTGCTGCTGACACAGTCGGTACAGAAATGAAGTTTGTTCCTTTAGCAGCGTCTGTCGTGTCGTTAGAAACACCGTCCCCCCGACGTTGAGACGGACCCATTTGCCGTTATTGCCTCCGGTTGTATTAACCGTTGAACCGTTTCTTATGATATTTTCAGCCCCCCCGGGTTCAACAGTAGTGGATGTGGCTGTTGTGGCTCCCTCGCTTCCCTCGTTGTCT
This sequence comes from Cyprinus carpio, assembly GCF_018340385.1. Classification (NCBI taxonomy): domain Eukaryota; kingdom Metazoa; phylum Chordata; class Actinopteri; order Cypriniformes; family Cyprinidae; genus Cyprinus; species Cyprinus carpio. The sequence continues at coordinate 11,302,843 of NC_056583.1, forward strand.
TTGTTGTTATTATTATTGTTGTTGTTATTGTTCAGATTGTTGTGTGTTGCTGAAAGAGATCTCGTTTCCGGTAAAGCCTGAGGCGCCGCCGTTTTTCCTTTGTCCTCCGTTGCCATTAGGCTACTACACTGAGGCTGGTGTGCGGTGTGTATGCGGACTGTCGGTGCGGCTCGGATGCTGTTCTAGTGCCGTTCCGTCTCCCGCAGCGAAGCGGCGTGCTGCTGGTTTTGTTTGTTTCACGGAAGTAGAATAAGCGCGGCAGTTGATTGGCTCGTTTCCTGCGACGTGTTCGCCCCGCCCACTTGTGCACGTTGATGCACTTGTTAGACGCAGAAACCTGCGCAGATTCTAGGATGCTGATGCTGATGTGTTTATGCATTAATAGCGATGAGTATTTAAGATTCTGCACTATGTTTAGGACAGTCGACTTGCTCTTTGGTACATTCTCAAGTGATTCTGATAAAAGGATTGGCAGGTTTTACACATACTTAAGTAAGCTAGTAGATGCAGATCGAGTGCTGCTGGTAAAGCAAAAGTGTAACAAGTCTAATACCGTTTGTTGTGCTGATAATATTAAATATGGGGGAATCAAAGATAAAAAGCTTTAAAAAGTGGCCATTGAAAACCAGCACGAACGACCACTATTCTGAATATTAAGGTGGGTTAGAAGGGTATTAATACTTTTAAGCCTTTTTTTGTTTTTACTAATTGTTTCACACTTTTGACCCCATATATAATTTCCAACACAAAATAAAATTGAACATCCATTTATTGTGTAGATTGATGGTGTAAATTCAACATTATTCATCCTGTAGTTAAAAATTATTCAGCGTGCAAAGACAGAGAATGATACTTTATTATAATTGATAATTTTAAAAGAATAGTTCACCCAAAATGAAAATTTGCTAAAAATGTATTTACCCTCAGGGCATCCAAGATATAGATGAGCTTGTTTCTTCATTGGAACAGATTTGGAGAAATTTAACATTATATAACTTGCTAACCAGTGAATCGGTGCCGTCAGAACGAGAACAGACAGCTGATAAACACTTAACAATCCATCTCCAATTAACATCTTGTGAAGTGAAAAGCTCTGTGTTTGTGATAAGCAAATCTATCATTAGGACGTTTTTAACTTATCAAGTCCTCTGTCAATGCTATTGCTTTTCTCCAGTGAAAAAGTTTGATGACACTGCTGATGTTGTTCAGCTCAGTTTATCTTAATCTTAAATGACTGCATTGATAAATTTTTTTATCTAATCTGTTAATATTTATGACTTTGAGCTTTGTCATTAACACAGACATATCAATTTGACTATCAAGTTAGGGCAAATATTGTTACTGTAGTCTTTTATTGCATAAACACATGCTCAGCACTGATTGGAAGTATTATGCATTCAATTGCAAAGTTTTATGGGGCAAAAATGTACCCAATGACTTTGTGAAACTTCCTGTAAATATATGATGCAAAGTCGGTTAAATGCTTTCCAAGTCTTGCATCTGTATCCTCTAGACTGCTGTTCATACACTGTACCAGACTACTATCAGCCTTAGCTTGATCTCTGGAACCAAACAGCAGGGGCTGCATGGTTGTATGTCTGAGGGATCCCATGATGAGCTGTCCGATTAAAATGGCTCCAAGAGAAAAGTGGAAGACCATTCTGAGTAGTGGGTCCATTCACAGTTTCAGCCAAAAACATCTGGGCCATGTGATAATCTGTAACCTAAGCAAAATTGCTTGCAAAAAAAGTTTTGAATAATTTCCAAAGAAAGAACCTAAACTCACCATTGTGCCTCATAATGTATTTTAAGGTATCCAGATTAGTGACTTTTCTCTGGTCCCTGCGGAAAATTTTAACACGTGGACAGAGGTCATATGAGAAGTCTTTCCCATACTTTTCCCACATCACACCGTAACCACTCATTCGGTAAATATCTGAGTGGAAAGGTATGTTGTAGGATGCCCAGTAACCTATTGAGATGATTGGTAAAGCATATGATCTTGTTAAATTCACCCTTCAGAGTGTGATTTTTTTTGCTCCCTACTTCTTACATCCTCTCAAATTAATTTCCAATGGACTGATCATATAATTTTTCTTGTTATAAAAATACTCAAATATTTTCAGATCCTCACCATGATGAAGCGTTGGTGACTGATCCAAGTACAACACCAAACCCGGAATCTGCTCCACAACAGTCAGACTCCAATCCTCAATCTGCCTTCCAAGGGAAACTCTTTTCAGATCCACCACCATATACTGGTTATTGTAGGTCCCTGATGAAAGTCATTCCAAAAATATTTGAAATTAATATAAAAGCTATACCAATATTATTCCATATAAGTATGGAAAAGAATCACCCCCCTTTAAAATAATCACATTTTGTTGCTTTGCAGCCTGAAATTTTTGAAAAAGGGGAAAAAAATAAGACGAACACAGTTTTTGTTTTATCCAGCTGTATTTAACTCAGTGAAACCTATAACATCCAAGTGAAAGATATAACACCAACATGTCAGGAAAAAAAACAAAACAAAAAAAAAACAGAATCACTGAGTTGGAAAAAGATCACCCCCTCTCCTAAAAAAAAAAAAAAAACTTAGCTATTTGACTTTCAACTGATCAGCTGTGGTCATTTTGATTAGCTTAGTATGAAAGGAGCTTTCCTGGAGCATTTCAGTTCTTGGTAGTGCAACTGAAGCAAACAATCAACTATGGGTGGCAAGACACTGTCAAAACATCTCCGGGATAAAGTTTTGGACAGGCACAAGTCAGGAGATGGATAAAAAAAAAAAAAAAAATAAATTCAAAGGATTTATCAATGCCTAGAATCACAGTGAAGTCTATTATTAAGAAGTGGAAGGTATTTGGTAGAACACAGATCCTCTCTGGATCAGGACATCGCTCTAAACTGGATGAAAGAGTCAGGAGGAAACTGCTCAGAGAGGCGACCGAGAGGCCTACAGCAACTCTGAAGCAGTTGCAGGAATTTATGACAAAGAGTGGTCATTGTGTGCATGACAACAATACCACAAATTCTCCATAAATGTAGCTTGAATGGGAGGGTTGCAAGAAAAAAGCCACTCCTCAAGAAAGGCCACATGCAGTCAAGACTGAGCTTTGCCAAAACACACCTTGAAGATTCTGATGCAGATGAGACTAAAATTGAATAATTTTTCCTCAACACCAAACGATATGTCTGGAGGAAATCCAATACAGCTCACCATCCAAATAAAACCATTCATACTGTAAAAGCATGGAGGTGGTAATATCTTGTTATGGGGGTGTTTCTCTGAAGAAGGGACTGGAGCACTTGTCAGGATAGAAGAAAAAATTTATGGGGCTGCTGCCCTCTGCCAGAAAGTTGTCAATTGGAAGAAAGTTAACCTTCCAACATGACAATGACCCAAAGCACACAACAAAACTGACCACACAGTGGTTGAAGGAGAAAAAGGTGAATGTCCTTGTATGGCCTAATCAGAGCCCAGACTTAAACCCCATTGAAAATCTGTGGAATAACTTGAAGACTGCAGTCCACAAACGCTCACCATCAAATTGAACTAAACTTGAGCAGTTCTGCAAAGAAGAGTGGACAAATATTGCAGTCTAGATGTGCAAAGTTAGTAGAGACAAATCCCAACAGACTAAAGGCTGTAATTAAAGCAAAAGGTGGTTAAACAAAATACTGACACAGTATAGGAGGTGATCCTTTTTCCAACTCAGTGATTCTGTTTTTTTATTTTTATTTTTTTCTGACATGTTGGTGTTATATCTTTCATTTGGATGTTATAAGTTGCACTGAGTAAATACAGCTGGATAAAACAAAAACTGTGTCTGTCTTCTGGCAGGCTGCAAAGCAACAAAATCTTATTTTAAAGGGGGATGATTCTTTTCTATACCCACTGTATAACTAAATTATTAGCAATTCCAGTGTGTATCTATTTCTGTAAGGTCAGTTCACCACAAAAATAACATTACTGTCATCATTTACTCATCCCCATTCAAAATTTTTGGTCACACTTTATTTTAAGATCCAGTTCTCACTATTAAAAAACATTTAACTATGACTTTTGCCTCAACTAACTCCTAATTTGCTGCTTATTAATAAGGTAATTGTTAAGTTTAGGTATTGGGTAGGATTAGAGATGTAGAATATGGTCCTGCTGAATATGTGCTTTATAAGTATTAATAAACAGCCAATATGTTAATAATAGGCATGTTAATAAGCAGCTAGTTAATAGAGAGAATTGGTCCCTATACTGAAGTGTTACCGCCTTTTTCTTTATTCTGTGGAAACAAAATAAGATATTTTGCAAAATGTTAGTGTTGTTTTGGACCCGACTGACTTTGATTGTAAGGACAAAAACAATTGAAACATTCTTCAAAATATCTTTGCGTACAGGAGAGGAAAGAAATGCATGCTTCGTTTGTGAAAGCTGAGGGTGGGACTGAGAAATTTAATGCTACAGCATACAGTCACATTCTAGAGAATTGTATGCTTTCAGCTCTGTAATGATGAAAGGCAACACCACAGAGCACTGCAAATATGGAACAAAATTTTTGCATATAATAATCCACATTTGCCTTGCGCATCTCTGTCTCACCTGAATTGTGCTTAGAAAATATTTGGGCGCATTGCTTCCCTATGCAGGCCAGCGCATGTGCTGCACGCACCCTCTTTGCCAGCCAAGCAAAGCCTCTGGGGTCATCACGGAGAACAGAGAGGAGCTGAACATGTTGTTAGGGGTCTGAGTTTAATTGAGATTTATACAGCATATTATACAGCAAACAACACTTTTTTTTTTTTTGTTAGGATAGGACAATATTTGTCTGAGATACAACTATTTGAAAATCTGGAATCTGAGGGTGCAAAAAAATCTAAATACATAGAAAATCACCTTTAAATTTTTCCAAATTAATTCTTAGCCATGCATATTACTAATCAAAAATAAAGTTTTGTTATATTTAAGGTTGGAAATTTACAAAATATCTTCATGGAACATGATCTTAACTTAATATCCTAACGATTTTTGGCATAAAAGAAAAATCCATAATTTTGACCCATACAATGTTTTTTTTTTTTGGCTATTGCTAAAAATAAACCCCAGCGACTTAAGTCTGGTTTTGTGGTCCAGGGTCACATATATGTGTTTAAGCAATAAAAATTCTACAATTTTGGAAAGTCTTTAAAACCTCTAAAAACATGAATACATACAGTGATGTATATGTAGGTTATTGTATGTTTAATATGAGTAATGTATTGTTTGGAGTCTGTACATACACTGCAAGTAGGTGTATTTTATCATACCTGACATTATTATTTTATTTTTGGAATAGTGCAACCTCATAAAGCGTTGGAGAGGTTTCATAAAACTATTATCCTTTATCATCTGAAGATACATATTTTAATAATAGTTTATCATCTGTCTGTGAATAAAAAGTTATTGGGCTGTTAATATACTGAAATGTTGTTTACTTTGGTTATTATTGCCCAGGGCAAAGTATTTTAGTACACTCAGACCTATTTTTCCTTGGGGAAAAGAAGTGTGTTTTATTGTGCACTTCAAAAAAATAGTGTAGTGTACTTGAAAAGTATATATTAAAAGTATATATGCAATATATTTATATAAAGATGTTCCTTAACTAATAAGTTAAAAATATAACTATACAATAATAAAATATTAAAATATTCACATAGGTACATTTTAAATCCTGTGTTTCAATAATCTTTTGTCATGTTTTAAAGAAGTACACTTACAAAAGCCAGACTAAATTGCCCGGACCCACCTCAGTCCCTAATATTAACCTAATATTAAAGCATACATACCCTAATATTACAGCATTTTTTTAAAAAATCTTTGTGAATGGATTTATGCCAGTAACATTAAACAGTCTACAGTATGTAAAGACACCTAAATGCCACTTCAGAAGCAATTCTTTGCCACCTTTGCCGTGTACACTTAGAAATATTTTAAAGCATATTCTTAAGTTTCCTCCTTTTTCACAAGGGTTAGTTAATAATTTTACGAGGCTGTAAGGTATCCTTCAAGGTATCCGGTCAAAAAGTATGTAAATTCATCACTCTCCTGGGATTGTCCATAACCAGCCTGCATTTCCAGGACTCCCAGTCCATCCAGAAACAGATGAACTGTCATTGAAATAACCAATGCATCTCCCTCCTCTTCCATTGCATCCTCTTTCAGCACCACAGACCTCTGAACAGCATCCCAATATACGGTGGCTCTCCGATCATCTGACAGCGCACAATGACAACAGAGATCACACTTTAGTAAGTGTTAGCGGTTTTATATGTGTGATTTTTATATTTATATAGCATTTTTATATTTATAGGCCCACATTTAGCTTTTAATCACCTGTTAGATCGCTAAGAAGCGTTTAAAAGATTTCCACCCCAGATGGGACTCGAACCCACAATCCCTGGCTTAGGTCGAAGCGCTATAACATTTTCAGCCAATCAAAAAGCGCAATTCATAACATTCTCTTAACATTCGTGACATTTGACCAATCAGAGAACAGGGGGATGTCGACGGCACGTTTCCGCGTTTAACCGCTAGGTGGAGGGGTCACCGCTTCTAGTCAGGTGTCAATCAAGTTCCCGAACCATGCCGAAGGTGCACGAAAGAATGACATTGTTTTTGAAAACTTTATTTACTGTTTTTAACCTTTTATAATTTATTGTTTGAAAACTTATTTAATTTAATATCATTACTGTTCTGTTAGCATAATTGTAAAATAAAAAAAAAAAAAATTTAGAAAATTATTTCTTTTTGATTTCTACATTCAATTTCATTTTATTTCCCTTTTTTATTTAATGTTGTTGAAAAAACTTATTTAAAATTGAATTGGTTTAATATTCATTACTGTTCTGTTGGCATAATTGTGTAAAAAAAATAAAAATAAAAACTGGCAAATGATTGCTTTTTTTATTTGTACTTTAATATAACAGTTTCATCAGTACACTGCAACAATAGAACGTATGTCTATAAAAACATAATTTGCATATTGTCATTTGTCACAGACATTTTTCAGCATATTAATTACTAATTTTGCATCTTTTTTCATTAGAAAGGACAGATTTTGAAAGTGTCTTGAACTAAAAAAATGCTTAATCAGAATAAATAACAATACAACTACAAATAATAACATGCTTAATCAGAATAAATATGAATATAATTACAAATAACAACATGCTTAATCAGAATAAATATGAATATAATTACAAATAACACCATATGCTTAATCAGAATAAATATGAATATAATTACAAATAACAACATGCTTAATCAGAATAAATAATACAACTACAAATAATAACATGCTTAATCAGAATAAATATGAATATAATTACAAATAACAACATGCTTAATCAGAATAAATATGAATATAATTACAAATAACAACATGCTTAATCAGAATAAATATGAATACAAGTACTAAATAACTAATAATAACAAAACACATTTCCATTGGTGTAATTTTCATGGAAAAATATGTACATTTGTAAAACATATGTACATTTAATTAACCTTTAAAGCAATTAACAATATTATAAGAAGTTGTCTTCAGCTGGATTCGAACCCCGGTCTTGGTGAACACCTGCAATAGGAAACAGTGTAATATAAATGCGCGAATTTCTCACATGAAGAAACCGGAAATTGTATCACTGCGCGCATGCTAAGGAAAAACTGTCTTTGAACATCGAATTTCACCTTTTCTTTTCTTCGTTTCTCCTTTCTCTTCTCCCCCTTCTCTTTTTCCTTCCTTCCCTCTCCACATCCCACCCTAACCAACAATAACTGACTTAGGTCCAACAGCTTATACGGTGGCTCTCCGATCATCTGACAGCGCACAATGACAACAGAGATCACACTTTAGTAAGTGTTAGCGGTTTTATATGTGTGATTTTTATATTTATATAGCATTTTTATATTTATAGGCCCACATTTAGCTTTTAATCACCTGTTAGATCGCTAAGAAGCGTTTAAAAGATTCAGATGGAATGGGACTCGAACCCACAATCCCTGGCTTAGGTCGAAGCGCTAAACATTTTCAGCCAATCAAAAAGCGCAATTCATAACATTCTCTTAACATTAGTGACATTGACCAATCAGAGAACAGGGGGATGTCGACGGCACGTTTCCGCGTTTCACCGCTAGGTGGAGGGGTCACCGCTTCTAGTCAGGTGTCAATCAAGTTCCCGAACCATGCCGAAGGTGCACGAAAGAATGACATTGTTTTTGAAAACTTTATTTACTGTTTTAACCTTTTATAATTTATTGTTTGAAAACTTATTTAATTTAATATCATACTGTTCTGTTAGCATAATTGTAAAATAAAAAAAACAAATTTAGAAATTATTTCTTTTTGATTTCTACATTCATTTTCATTTTATTTCCCTTTTTTATTTAATGTTGTTTGAAAACTTATTTAAAATTGAATTGGTTTAATATTCATTACTGTTCTGTTGGCATAATTGTGTAAAAAAAAATTAAAAAAAAAATCTGGCAAATGATTGCTTTTTTTATTTGTACTTTAATATAACGGTTTCATCAGTACACTGCAAACAATAAGAACGTATGTCTATAAAAACATAATTTGCATATTGTCATTTGTCACAGACATTTTTCAGCATATTAATTACTATTTTGCATCTTTTTTTCATTAGAAAGGACAGATTTGAAAGTGTCTTGAACTAAAAAAAATGCTTCATCAGAATAAATAACAATACAACTACAAATAATAACATGCTTAATCAGAATAAATATGAATATAATTACAAATAACAACATGCTTAATCAGAATAAATATGAATATAATTACAAATAACAACATGCTTAATCAGAATAAATATGAATATAATTACAAATAACAACATGCTTAATCAGAATAAATAATACAACTACAAATAATAACATGCTTAATCAGAATAAATATGAATATAATTACAAATAACAACATGGCTTAATCAGAATAAATATGAATATAATTACAAATAACAACATGCTTAATCAGAATAAATATGAATACAAGTACTAAATAACTAATAATAACAAAACACATTTCCATTGGTGTAATTTTCATGGAAAAATATGTACATTTGTAAAACATATGTACATTTAATTAACCTTTAAAGCAATTAACAATATTATAAGAAGTTGTCTTCAGCTGGATTCGAACCCCGGTCTTGGTGAACACCTGCAATAGGAAACAGTGTAATATAAATGCGCGAATTTCTCCCATGAAGAAACCGGAAATTGTATCACTGCGCGCATGCTAAGGAAAAACTGTCTTTGAACGTCGAATTTCACCTTTTCTTTTCTTCGTTTCTCCTTCTCTTCTCCCCCTTCTCTTTTTCTTCCTTCCCTCTCTTCTTCCCTTCTTCCCCACCTTTAACGGACTATTGTTCCCCAGCTTGAGGCCAGTGCCTTATCCATTAGGCCACTGGGGCTGGTGTCCCACTTGCCCTAACTCGTGGGTTAGAAAGATGCAATACAAATAAATGTATGTTACATATTCAGTTATTTTAAATATAAGTTATATAGCTGGTTTAATACACCCCACCTAAAAAAATATCTGGTGTATATAACGTTAATTGATAGATAATTATAACTTGGTATTCAGATACACATTTACGTATTAACTGGTATTTGTGTTTCAATTCACTGTTTCAACAGTTGTGCAAAATCATCTTTTTATCACATAAAAAATGGTATATTCAGTACGAGTAGTAATGTCATAACAGTTGAAAGTCATAACAGGACTAATGGTGCTTTTATTATGAAAGAACGCGACACCGGCACTTTCAAAGAACTGCCGCCTCCACGTGCCTCCTGTTGTGATGGGTTTCCTCTAGTCAGGATAGTTATCTGCGCCGAGGTGTAAGGTAATATTCGTAGGTTTAAAGTTCAATGAGATCTTAAGATTCCACTTATGTTGATGCGCTTGAAGGACTAGTTTAAAGTTCTGGGTGAGAGTAAAGTTTGGCAGCTAATTCTCTGAGCTACCCTGAGCGGTGTGTATCAGCCATTGTAGCAATGATGCAGCGATATTAGCATGCTAACTGTGGGAGACAACGCAAGCTCAGCAACATCTATTTTGGGTGTATCGAGCTGCAAGGTGCAACAGCCCGTTTTAAATGGAGCTCTTTTCAACGTCAATCTTTTATTTCCATGTATAGTGACAGGCTAGCATGATGATACAATCCTACAAACAATTAAATAAAAAGTTAAAAAGTAACAATGAAGTATAACACAGATCTATAATAGCTATTTAATCGGTTATCTGTATGAGTAAATTCATATAACGTTATTTGCGAGATCTGGATTAATGTGCTGAATTTGTAATATTAAAGTATTATTAACTTATAGAAAGGGAAAAGCAATGGCCTCTGGAGATATCGCTCAGATTACAGAGGCGCTGGCCAAGACCCATGTTGGAGAAGTGGAATTAAGTTATAAGGGACAAGGGCTGAAGTTGGACAATGCTGAGTCAGGTGAGTAAAACTATCTGTTAGCTAATCTTTACATTTTTCATGTGTTAATGCTTCAGCCTCAACACTCGTCTTAATTTTCCCTTCTTTTCTGTGATGTTGCAGTGAAGGAGATGGTGCAGGAGATCGAACAGTATCAGGGGCTGCGGTCTCTCAGATTGGAGGGAAACACATTGGGGGTTGAAGCAGCACGGGCCATTGCAAAGTCTCTTGAAGCGAGGTACTTTTAAATTGCCCCTGGAAAATATTCACTCTTTCACTTTGCTGTTTTTAATCGTTGCATTTTTTTTTTTTTTTTGCTAAGCAATGCCATTGGAGTGACATGTTCACGGGTCGCCTTCGCTCTGAAATTCCTCCTGCTCTGGTAAGACAATATCCATCTCAAAAAGCTCAGTTAAATGTATTTGCTGTGAGTAAAAAGCTTGTTTTATTTCCAACATTTTATTCAAATTTTCTAGATCTCGTTGGGCAATGCTTTGATGACATCAGGGGCCAGACTAACTCATCTGGACTTGAGTGACAATGCTTTCGGCCCTGATGGTGTAAAGGGAATTGAAAGCCTCCTGAAGAGCTCTGCGTGCTACACCTTACGTGAGCTCAGGCTTAATAACTGTGGCATGGGCATTGGAGGGGGTATGGTAAGTTTAGGCTGAGATCAACGTGATATAACCAGTTTGTCAGTCAGATGTGTTTGAAAGCTTTTAAATGTGAAATATTTTTAGAGCTCATGGAGCAGATGGAGTATTCGGTTTTATTTATTGCTTTTTTTTTTTAAAGGTCCTTGCTTCTGCATTGACTGAATGCCATAAGCAGTCAAGTGCAGCTGGCTCCCCCCTGAGGTTAAAAGTCTTCATAGCTGGGCGCAATCGGCTGGAGAATGATGGTGCCACTGCACTTGCCAAAGCATTTAAGGTACGAAGGCATAATGTTCTGTAGAAATATATTTATACTATTTTTAAATAGTTTGGGGTCTGTAACTTTTTTTTTTTTTTTTTTAATTAATACTTTTATTTAGCATGGATGCATTATATTGCTCAAAAGTGACAGTAGAGATTTTTACAAAAGATTTCAGTTTCAAATAAATGGTGTTCTTTTGAACTTTCTTCTTGAGGACTTCTTTCAAGAAAAATCACAAACTCCATTGTCATCAAATTAAAATATTCTATGATTTGCTTTTTCTCATTTTTTATAAACAGTTATTAGGCAGTCTTGAGGAGGTCCATATGCCACAGAATGGAATTAACCATCCTGGTATCACTGCTTTAGCCTCTGCCATAAAGCACAACCCAAACCTTCAGGTCCTCAACCTCAATGACAACACTTTTACTAAAAGAGGATCAACAGCTATGGCAGAGGTCATTTGAGCAGCTCTGTATCATGTCACAAAATAGTTTATATGGTTAGAAGAGATGTTTAATAATGGCTCTGTGTGTGATTTTGTCCATGTTTAGGCTATCAGGCACCTCCAGTGTCTTAAGGTCATCAATTTTGGGGACTGTTTGGTACGCTCAGAAGGTGCTATTGCTATAGCAGCGGCCCTTAGAGAGGGACTGCCTTTCCTCAGGGTTAGTTGATGCATGATACCAACTTCCATTCAGTTTTTGTAGATACTATGAACATTCTAAAATATTTTTTTTTTTTAAGAGCTAAATTTGTCATTTGGAGAGATTTGCGAGGCTGCAGCTGTGGTAGTTGCAAAGGCTGTTCGGAGCAAAGCTGATCTGGAGAAACTGGACCTCAACGGTAAAATAATACAATTTTGTTGTCACAGCATTTTATTACTACACATGTAGGCCTCATCTGAAGTCTTCTTAAAGGGTCATTCACACACACACACACACACATATATATATATATATATATATATATATATATATATACACACACACACACACTGCCGTTCAAAAGTTTGGGATCAGTAAGATTTTTAATGTTCTTTTTACATTTACAAGTATCACAGGTTCCAAAAAAATATTAAGCACACTGATTCCAACATTGATAATAAATCAGCATATTAGAATGATTTCTGAAGGATGTGAATGGAGTGGTGATGATGAAAAATCAGCTTTGCATCACAGATATAAATTATATTTAATATTTTAATATGCAGTACACTTTATCTACACACTTCATTAATAAAAAATGTTAGAATAACTAACATTAGCTCACTAACTAATTTGCATGAGTATGTTACTTTCTAAACAAGTGCAGACCCGAGTTAGAGACGAGTTAGACCTGTTTTCAAGTTTACGCAAATTGCACCACAGTTCCGTTGCCATCAAACTTAGAGCACCTCCTACAAGTAGACTTGGGCTCTGTACTCCTGGTTCTGCGTGATAGTTTTTGCATTACCAAATTTTCATACAAACTGTGCTCAAATTAAACCACCAGTATGAAAGCTCCATTAAATAACAACTTGATCTTTCGTAGTTTAAATAGTTTCTCTGTTGAATTCAGTTTGGTATCAAAGTTATGCTATTCTGTGGGAATTTGATCTTTTGTGGTTGCTTGTTTAGGAAATTGCTTTGGAGAGGATGGCTGTGAGGCTCTCAGGGACGTGATGGAGAGCATGAACATGGAAGATCTGCTGGGCTCACTCAGGTATTTATCTGGGTTTTTGTATAAATAAATTGAAGGCAAATGCATGTTTTTCTGTCTGAAATTCTTTTACACTTCGACTAATAAAAGATGTGCTTACTGCAGTGATGATGAAGGAGAGCCTGAAGAAGATGATGATGATGATGGGGAGGAGGATGAAGATGAGGAAGAGAGGGAAGATGAAGAGGATGCAGAGGAAAATGGTGTCAATGGAACAAAAGATGTAATTGAAGACAAGGTGATCCTAGCAAACATCTGCATGTCTGAATGGATTCCTAAACCTGATGTGTGTCATTAGCTGCTTTTCTGTTTTACCTCAGCAGACCACTGATTTTTATTCATTAGAAGAACAATTTTAAGTTTACCTGCATTGTCCTCTCGCCACAGGAGGAGCATCACTGCAGCTCAGAGCTCTGGTCCTTCCTCATCTCCCCGTCAGCTGAGAAACTGATCTCCCTTGGGGCCAAAAGGATCCGGCTCATTGAGCAGCAGGTGCAGTGTTGATTCATAAGGACCAGTTATACATTAGGATAGTTTAATTTGTTCTAAAACCCCCTGAAATCATTTCCTCTTTTTTTAGGTCGACGTCTCAGATGCTAGTAAGGCGTCAGAAGTTTTTCTCAAGATTTCATCAGTATACAAAGATGAACCAGAAGTAAAGCAAGCTATTTTTGAGAGCACTGGTATGAGCAACATTCTTACTAGCATTCACATAAACATTTAAAGGGACAGTTCACTTCAAAATGACAATTTTGTCTTTATTTACTCGCCCTCATGTGGTTCCAAACCTGTATGGCTTTCTTTTGTTCTGTGGAACACAAAAGAGGATATTTTGAAGAACGTTGGTAACCAAACAGTTATAAACACTGAGACGTTTCTCAGATTATCTTCCACTATGTTCCACAGATCAAAGAAAGTCATGCAGGTTTGTAATGACGTGAGCATAAGTGCTTTTAGCTATTGGATATGTCATTGCTATTTAAATCAACTGTTCATCTTCTTGCCCAGATGCTCTATTGAGGAAGGCCTTTTCCAACTCCCACTCTCAATCTTATAATTTTATCTCCTCACTGATGGTGAACCTGGGACTTTTAAAGGTACTATACTTGATGTGATGTTCAGTCTCGCATTTCCCCCCCTATTTCATTTCAGTGTTGTACATTATTACTGCTGCTTGCTTTTC
>NC_056583.1:11322129-11359629 GCF_018340385.1 Cyprinus carpio
TAATGAAGAAGCAGACTTGAGAACATCGTTTTGGACAGCAAATCTGCTCAAAAAATGATTTAATCGAATTCATTTCGGACATTTTAAACAACTTGCCCTTTCCAAAATGTTTTTAAAGTTCCCTTTTCTACAGCTCGCGTTTTTGGTTAAAGCTATCTTTATTAGATATAACTGACTCTTGTTTTAATGTGTATCCCATTGTTATTGTGATAATGTTGTTTACACCGTTTTTTTTTAAATTTATTTTTAGTTTGGATGAAAAAAAATCACAAAATTGCTGTAATATAAAATCGATGTTTCTGTTAGAGAAAACGCATTTGTGTGAATATACGTTTTACTCAAAATCTTAAAGAAATATGGGTATTAAAAGAGGATTTAATTGTCAGATTTCACACTGGAGTTTGCTCCTGAAGTGCCTGTTTCCACATTTAGTTGTGAGGCAGTGAAGGAGCTGCATTCAACCCTAAATTATACAAATACCTTCAATCCCACCAGTTCAAACATAGCAGAGCTCACTCCAAATACTCAAATCATGCAGCATTGGCAAACTAAACTGGCAGTTTTAATTAAAGCTTGCTGATATTTTTCTTACAAAGTAACATGAATAAGGTAAATTAAGTTACTTGGTGTTACCTTCTGTTTTACGCAGCAAGACCAAAATGTTTAGCCTTCCAACGTTGCCGGTTATAATGTTGCTTGCCCTGAAGTTCCATACAGGCAGACAGATGCCCAGAGTTCTGCATCTGTGACAACATCCAGCTCACAGTTGCTTGTGTCAACAAGAATCTCACCGAGGTGCCACCTACCATTGATGAGGTAATCTGTGCAAAACTATGATCACTATGGCTTTATTTTTGCTAAATTTTATAAAATGTTGATAACATCTGCATTGCCTGAATATCTCTAAGATAACAGTGAAACTTGATCTGAGAGGAAATGACATGCAAGAGCTTCCTACAGGGGCGTTCACACGCACCCCTTACCTCACCCACCTGTCGCTGCAGAACAGCATATAAGTTATATATATATATATATATATATAACTTTTTTACCTTGGAAAATGTGTTTATAAACCTTTTTAGATTAAATAATGAAAAAGATGTGTACTCAAGGTAAGGAAAATGTGATATTACTTTCTACTTTTTTCATTTTTCAGGACAAAATTGTATTTTTCACAAACATTAACACAGTGTGTACATTTATGTTAAATTTTCATGTTTAAAGGGGTCATATGATTCAATTTCAATTTTTCCTTTCTCTTTGGAGTGTTACAAGCTCTTGGTGCATAAAGAAGATCTGTAAAGTTGAAAAGTCTAAAGTCTCAAATCCAAAGAGATATTCTTTATAAAAGTTAAGAATTGTCCATGGCCACCTAAAACGGCTCGTTTAAACACGCCCCCACATCTCTACCTCACTATGTGGGAAGATTTGCAAAACACCGCCCAAATGTTCATGCAAAGAAAGATGGCGTACCTTTTATTCTCGCTGTTGCCGCCAGCGCCATTTCATGGAGAAGCTGTGTGTTTCATTGTGAAAGCGAAACTATTACTTTGTTTGGCCTTCCAAAAGAGCACGATATCTGCTTCATCATGTCTAGAGTTGAGCTGAGTTTTGTAAAAATCAACGCATTTCAGAAGGCGGGGCATAAAGGAGAAACAGTAATGTACAGTATGTGGAAAATAATGTTTTTTTGAACTTTAAACTGCATAAACACATTTCAATACACCAAATACACAAAATAATGTTCTTTTTAGTAACAAGATATGACCCCTTTAAAATGTTTAAAAATTTTAACAAAAAAAGTTTTCTTTATCTTGAACTCTTTGAAGGGTTATAATCATTAAAACAAAACAACAACAATAATAATAATACTGATATTGTTGTTGACCCGCATACATTTTGCAGGCTGAGAACCACCACTCATCTTGTGAGAACAAAGGCCTCACCAAGATCCCTCGTGGATTTTCACCAGACACGCGCATGTTGGACTTGCAGGGCAATCATTTCCACTACATCCCTGCAAACAGTTTCCCAGACACTGCGGAAGTGGTTTCCCTTCACTTGCAGCGCTGCAAGATCCAAGAGGTCGAAGATGGTGCTTTCATTGGTATGAAGAGTCTGGTTTACCTCTACCTCTCAGAAAATGACCTCGCTTCATTGAGTCCTGAGGCATTCAAGGGGTTGCCCCATCTCACTTACCTCCATCTGGAGAAGAATCGTTTCACCCAGTTCCCCAAAGGAGCATTCAAGCTCTTGCCTGGTCTGCTGGCTCTGCACATGGAGAATAATGCTATCACTAAACTGGAAGCAGGGCTCCTGTCAGGGGCTGAGAAACTGAGAGGCCTCTATCTCACTTCCAACGCCATCACAGCAGTTGCTCCCAGGGCCTTTGATCCTGCACCTGATTTGGATACTCTTCATCTAGGCAGCAACAAACTGAAGGAGGTTCCAAGTGAAGCCCTTTCTAAAGCCAGCAGCCTAGCAGAGCTTAATCTCTCCCATAACCCTATTCGCTGGATTGGAGCAGGGGTTTTTCAGCCAGTTGCTGCCACACTTAAACATCTTTACCTTAATCATATGGGTTTAGAAAAGGTAGGGACAAAATCTTCTCTAATGTTACAAGAAGAACACCAAACTAGGTTTGAATCTCTCTGCTATCTCTTACCTTTTGAAGGTCTCTAAAGATTCTCTAGCAAGATTGGGGTCTGGTCTGAGAAGTCTGTTTCTTGAAGGAAACCAGCTTGAGGAGCTGCCGGACTTGAGGCCACTCACAGGACTCGAGGTCATAAACTTGGCAGAGAATCCACTGATCTGCTATTGTCCACTGTTGCCTCTTCGCAAGTGAGTTTTTCTTAAATGTACACCACCATTCAAAAGTGTGGGTGAAACTGCTAACACGTTATTATAAGGTTCCATTTGTCAATATTGATTGACTACATTAATTAAAAGAAATTAATACTTTTATTCAACAAGGATACATTAAAATGATTAAAAGTGACATTAAACATTTATAATGGCCACATTCACGTCAGTCCTGTATTTGAGTCCTTAATATGGTTATGTTCACACACAGATTATTTATGGGAATGACAACCAGATTCTTTAACCAAACTCACACCTGTAAATTTTCAGCTGTGTGAACAGAACCGGACTGACGTCATACAGTGTGTAAGAATCGCTCTGCTGCACAAACACATGTCTATTGTGTGTTGCAAGTTTTCATGTGTGGTCTGTTGTTATGTGGTTGTTATGGTGTCTCTATCATTGCATTGCTGATACTGGTACTTTTTGACCCTTGTGTTGTTCCTTCTGCCACTAGGTGGATTGAGCAGGTGAATCTGAAGGTCAGAGCCACCTGTGGCCACCCACCAGAACTCAGAGGTCAAAGGGTCAAAGACGTCCATGTTTTTAAAAGCTGCCCAGGGGAAAAACCAACCAAGCCAGCAAAGACTGAATCTGCTCTAATCAGCCCTCCAAAAGTCATCAAGATATTTAAAGCTAAAGGCAAACCACGCAAAAGTGCAAGACCTAATACAGTGCAGAAACGTACCACAAAGAAAAGGAAGTCAGAGTGATTCTTCTGTATTTACATCACTGTAACTGATGCTAGTTTTATATATATGACTGTTTAGAGTGTACAATTAACCTGCTTGATTTTCAAAAGATATACTATGCTACTTCGCTGGTCGTTAAAAAAATTACAAACTTTGAGTAATATACCTTGTAATCACAGAAAATTTGAAGATTTTTCTTTTAATTCTGTTGTGAAAAATGAATTAAGACAGAAGGTGCCTTAACACAAATGAAATCATTTTAATAGAAGCCTGCAAGATCTTAGTAATGTGGAAAAAAAAAAGAACTGTAGAAAAATAAAGTAATAATATAAACACTTAACTGTTCTGATAGTTTACACATAACAGCTTGGTTGATTTAAATCACTACCATTTTTATTTAATAACAAAAAAAAGGTTAATAAACAGACTACCAATGTGTAATATTTAAATACACAAAATAGACAATCTACTTTACACTTTTGCCTACATTTTTATATTAGCAGAGAAGTGATTCATTAAAAACTTTAATTAGAACAGGTGGCGTGTTAAACTGAGTCCTCCTGTTTGAAGGTTGTGAAGGGTCCCGAGTTGTCATTTTCTTTGGTTTGTGCACTGGATAATAAGGCGGTTTCCATTTCCTCCACCTTCACTGAAATAACTGTAGAGACACAGGCAAACCATGTCAGATCTAAAGATATCTATCTATCTATCTATCTATCTATCTATATATATATATATATATAAATATAATATATATATACACACACACACACACATATATACACATACTGTATATACATATTATTTAAAGAGATTGCTACATACTTTCATCCTCAGGTTCAGTCTTTATTAGTAAGGTAAAGGGAGTGACAGAAGGGTTCGATGCCTCTTGTGATTGATTCGTCTCTGGATTCTCATTGAGCTGTGTGGGCTGGGTTTTAGAAGTGCATTTACTCATGTTTTTCTTTACAAATCTTCGCCCTAAAGTGAAAAATACAGAATCATAGGAGAATGAAAGGAAGGTAACGACAACATTTTGACATTTGATAAATGTAACCATCATAAAGAAACCAGTAATAAAAACAAAAATTAAACTTACTCTTTTTCCCCATATAAGGTTTTGCCTTTTTGCTTGTGTGTGAGCGTTCCTGACCCTGAGGTGGTTCTACACAGAGAGCAAAATACTACATGTCGCAATCAAATTTTGGACTGCATATATGAATACCATGAAAATTATTTTACCTGGGCCAATGGGTGGCTGCAGCTGGTAGCCAGTGATTTCACACCAGCCCACAGGATAAATTTCAGGGGACTGACAGTCTACCCACTGATCAAACTCAGGCTCCCAGCCATCAAAGTGAAGAAGGAGAAGCCGGCCTACGCAGCGCCTAACAGTGGCAACACACACCAACCGGGGCTCCATGAGGTCCACTGCCTCTAGCTTCATACCTGAGGTAAAACCGTGGCCTACATCATCCTGGGAAAGACGTATGAGGGAGGAACCCCAAGATGAGCTTAAAACATAATAAACCCACATATGCATTAACGTACTGTATATAGCTCAATTGTCAAAAAAGGTTTACGGTGTTGAAAAGTCTTCGTGGAGCAGCTACAGTTCCCGTTTCTTCTAAATATTTTGTCCATGTGAATGTGGCATGATCATAACCTGATGAGAAAGAAGGAGATGTCAACAATCTCTATGAAATTACAAATAAAGGCTCTTTTACTTAAATTAGAGGTTGAAGACAACTGGAATAATCAGTTCAGCACATTACCAGGAGGTAGAGTAAGAGGGATGTTGTTGTTCTCACAGTATCCAACAGGTAAAATGGCATGAGAGCTGGCATGGTAACAAAACCAGTCAGAACCATCACTGATCTCGACACCGTCAGAGCCTACCATGATGTATCCATCCAGCAACACCTGAGTGATAAGATAAGCCAGGTCAGTGCAAACACTTTCAACAAGGTACTGAAAGTATTCAATTAAAGTCATAAATAGTGGCTATATCTATCACACCTTACGGACTGATGCAACGCAGATGTTCCCAAGGTTCAGAGGATCAATTGCTTCAAGTTTCATGCCTTCCTCAAAAAACGTATCTCCCATGTAAACAGTCCTCAACTGTTTGCATACAGTAAGGAATTATACATAGCAAATTACATTACATAACATAAGATTTTTTTAACTAACATTAACACAAAAAGTTAAAAAAATAAAAATAAAAAAAAAATAAAAAAAAAGGTAATATTTTAGTTTAACAACGTTTTAGTGAAATGGTATATGCACTAACCTTTCTGAACTGATGTAGCACACTGTTATGAAGGACTTTGCGAAATGCTGGATGGCTACTCATGTTGACACTCATATCTGTGTGAGAAATACTCATCATATTATCTACAAATAACCTAATGACAAAAGCAATAAGTGTGAAAGAAAAAAAAATGTGAGCCGGAAACAGCCTTCCATACGAAAATAATAATAATTTTTACAAAAATATATAAATAATACAAATTAATAAAGTACAAATTCCCTTGTTTTTCTATGGAGCCCTGCACATGACGTAAAAATTATCATGACGACAAAGAATTTTTTTCCAACACTTATTCATTTATGGCAACATTTTATTAATTCACTCCCTCATGTTCCCACGACTAGCTACCATTTAACTGAATCAAGCCTACAAATAAATAAGTCATGGGAACAAATTCTTCTTATATAACCACATCTGTATTGGACAATTATGAAATATAACAAGAAAATCCAAATGTCATGTGTTAGGATCAGTATTTTTCATTTTCTGCATGCTTGTATTGCATTTTGTGTAATATAAACCACAGTTTCTTCTCACCGGTTTCTTTGATTGAGTGGCCCACTCTTTCAGACCAGCCAACAGGGTGTAATAGAGGACTCTGCATGTGACACCAGAAATCTGAGAGCACTTCACCCGAGGGTCCCAGGCCCCCGTCCTCATACAGCAGTCTGAGCCGGCCTCCTACGACAGTATCCACCACCGCCAAACGAGTACGGCTCACCAGCGAGCGATCGACCACCTCCACCCGAACCCCCTGCCTGAACGGACACCTCAAACTGTCTGCCATCTGAAACACAGACAGATGGGAAACAGAGAATGACAGAAAAACAGATCAGGCATCAATGGAATATTAATTTGCCAGTGCTGTCACCTTGACATGAAAGTCAACAGGAAGAGTGTGTGCTCCAACCAGTCTCTCCATCAGGTAGGATTTCCAGTCTTTAATATGCTGATGGACCTCTGCAGGAAAACAATGGTTAAGATTTTGCATTTTTATAGAAGTTATACCCGATGACCTACTCACCTTGAGGGGGAACCAGGAGCTTGCTGTTCACTGCACACCAGCCTATAGGATGAACATCAGCCGTGCCTAAGTTACACCACAGGTCATGGCTGTCATCATCATCATAACCCTCATAGCGCAGAAGAGCTTTATAGCCTGAGAGAAACACAACAAATAATATCACAATTATAATATCACATAATTATAATTAAACTGAATTGCATTCTAAAAATGTACAATGTTTAGCATTTACATTGTTTTATTAAAATAACATTTATTATTACAACCTAATAAACTACTCTGTGAATGTATAACTTTAAAAACACATTGTCATATAAACAAAGTCAGTGTAACCACCGTCTATGAATCAAACTACCCTGTATTTTTGTTTTTGTATTCAGACAGGCTTGTTTGATAGTTTGATTGTTTAATTAGTATTGGTTCCTCATTGTCTTTGTATATTAATTTGTTGTTACAAGTCTGTTTATCTCATTTGATACAGACTGCAAACTCAAAAAAAAAAAAAAAAAAAAAAAAAAAATTGGGGAAATTATAATAACTTGATAAAATATAAATATAATATAGGCTTACGTAATGTAAAGTTTGAGGTCAGTATGTTTTTTTTTAAATAAATTAATACTTTTATTCAGCAAGGCTACATTAAAGGGATACTCCACCCCAAAATGAAAATTTTGTCATTAATCACTTACCCCCATGTCGTTCCAAACCCGTAAAAGCTTTGTTCATCTTCAGAACACAATTTAAGATATTTTGGATGAAAACCGGGAGGCCTGTGACTGTCCCATAGACTGCCAAGTAAATAACAGTGTCAAGATCCAGAAAAGAATGAAAGACATCATCAGAATACTCCATCTGCCATCAGTGGTTCAACTGTAATGTTATGAAGTGACGAGAATACTTTTCGTAGGCGGAGAAAACAAAAAAAAAAAACTACTTTATTCAACAATTCTTTTGTCAACGGTCTCCTCTGTGTCTCTACATATCACTGTTTGCTGGGTATGCATGTCTGTATCAGCCGCCACCACAAGGATGCTCTGTTTTCTTTCAAATCAAAGCTAAATACACGTAGAAACAGCGCATCCTTGTGGTGCGGCTGATACTGATACTTTTCTGGACCTTGACAGTTTAACTTACTTTGGCAGTCTATGGGACAGTCACAGGCCTCCCGGTTTTCATCCAAAATATCTTAAATTGTGTTCTGAAGATGAACAAAGCTTTTACGGGTTTGGAACGACATGGGGGTAAGTGATTAATGACAAAATTTTCATTTTGGGGTGGAGTATCCCTTTAAACTGACTGAAAACATGACAGTAAAGACATTTATAATCACATTCTACTTCCAATAAACAACGTTTTAAAAAAAGTTCTATTCACCAAAGACTCCAGAAAAAAACATCATGGTTTCCACAGAAACAAAAAACAAAAAAAACAACTTCAATCAACAATAATAATAAAAAAAAAACAATTCTTGAGCACAAAATCAGCAAGACTGAAGTAATGGCTGCTGGAAATTCAGCTTTGCCTTTACAGGAGTAAATTACACTGTAAAAAATAATAAAATAGAAAACAGTTATTTTAAATTGCAATAATATCTCACAATATTACTGTTTTTACTGTATTTTTATCAAATAAATGAGACTTTTCAAAACAAAATAAATCTTACCAACCCCAAACTTTTGAATTATAGCATTATTATTTAAAATATATATTTAGATTTTATTTTAAATATTAATAATATGGAGATTATATACCTGCCAGCTGTACAACAGTGGCGATCCAGTACACCTTACTTGGCAAGGCTGTGTGAGTGTTGAGAACCTCCACTTTTAACCCCACATAGATGTCATCCCATTGAGCGCAGAGTGGGGCCTGTGATATGGGAAGTAATGTATTGACCGTGATAATGCAATAGCAACAATCATGTGATGGATATTTACACACTGTTATAACATCCACCACATTTCTCTTTCACAGGAAGATTTCTGCAAGAATCACGGTGGATAGAAATCACTCACATGTCTGAAGCATGATACAGGGGCAGCGAGGAGGCCACTTTTCTCAAGGTAACTACCCCAGTCGAACCCACCCAAAGTAGCTTGGAAGTAGACAGTACAATATCAACATTTAAACATTTGTAAAGCTCAACGTAGTGAAAAGTGACAGTAACCTGTGTGTTTTCTTACCATCTTGTCCAAATGCTCTGCTCTCCTGATGCTTCAGATTCTCCTGATGCTGCTCATTGGTCTTTGACTGTGAAGCCTCAGTATGTGATTTCAGAGACAGTTTGTGTGATGACTTCTTAGTGGGTGGCCTTCCCTGAGTACAAGGACACACCAAAATTTTTAGCACTATTCACACAAATGCGTAGAAATACTATGCCAGACAATCCCACCTGGACCCGTGCAAGAATTGAGGATTTCTTTGAGATGGATGAGTATGAACGGGAGCACGTCACACTACAGAAGCGCTTGGACCTGGAGAAGAAGGTTTTCTTGGTGCCTCTGGTTCCACACATTTCACATGTAACTGCAGAGACATAAAACTGGGTGGGGTTTACATATACTTGTCCATGTTCATTAATATAAGTGTGCCTGAATTTACCTATTCCTTCTCTTTCTGCCCAGGAAGAAAGTGTTGCAGAATTATTAACATCATCATCACTGGAATTCTGCTGATCGTGGGCTTCTCCATCAAATATTCTTTCTTCTCCATCATTCATAAATGTCAATTCCTGTTCATCCTTTTAGGAAAAGCCAAGTTATTAATTAATTAAATCAAACCAATACATTTATCAATATAAAATGATGATATACACATACATACAATTGGTCAAAAGTTTGGAATAAATAATATTTTAGTAATATTGTATAATATTACAATTTAAAATAACAGTTCAAAGCAGCTTTAACTGTTTATTTATTTTATATTTTTAAATCTAATTTATTCCTGTGTTGGCAAAGCTGAATTTTCAGCCATTACTTCAGTTTCCAGTGTCACATAATCCATCAGAAATCATTCTAATATAATGATTTGGTGCCCAAGAAGCATATCTTATTATTATCAATGCTGAAAACAGTTGTGCTGCTTAGTATTTTTGTGAGATATATATATATATATAATTTTTTTTTTCTCAGGATTCTGAATAGTTAGTTAAAAAGAACAGCATTTATTTGAAATAGATTATAAAGGTCTGTACTGTCACTGTCATTGTTTCGATCAGTTTAATCTGACTTGATGAATAAAAGTATTATTATTTTTATCTTACTGACCGCAAACTTTATTAGTTTTCCAATTATTATTATATTTATTTGCAGGTTTGGGCCTCCGCTCTAGCCTCGGGCTTTTCCAAAGACTGCAATGAAAGAAGAAAGAGGCGCGAGATACTCACTGATGCGAGCTGCTGAGGTCCAGTGATCGCTCTGCGTTTCTTCTTCGTACATAAGGAACAGGAGACACCTCTCCCTCCGCAGTTACTGCACGGTGGTCGGATGAAAACCGTCGGGACAGCTCCGTCCTTCAGCCTCAGCCCTTTGAATCCCATTGTCTTTGCAGCGGCATAAGATTTCGGATCAAAGCAGTCCTTGCTGAAGTGCTCAGAGCAGAGATGAGAGTACGTCTTGGCGACCCATTTCTTTCGGGTCTTCTGGACCTGCTTCTCCCATTTGCGGAACTCCGCGGGGTCTTTGGGAAATCTAAACATTGAGACATTTTGCCCGCTGAACTTCCCGCAGCCATAAGCAACACATCGGTTAGGCATTTATAGTTTCTAATAAAGATGTGGGATCATAAAGAGGTCCTCAGCGTCTTGTAGCGGGAATGTAGTCTGCAGCTGGCTCCAAATAGCGACTGCGAATAACGTTCAAGAAACATTAAAACAGTTAAAAGTTCCACCAGATGACATTAAACCACATTGCTTCGCGGTTTTCAGCACTCATTCAATGGTGCAAGCATATAAACAAATATCTGAAGAACATCTGAGAGCTCTGTATAAATGGTAAACTATGACATACACTTAACAAAAGTCAAAACAACAATATAAACATTGTTGTGTGTAAAAAAGAACTCCACAACAACACATTTCTCACCTGCTTTTCCACTTAGAAAAGCCAATGTGGAGTGGTGTGCTTATCGTGAACAGCGCATTATCGCCATCATCCGGACTGGAGAACCAGATTACGTTACAAAGTTTTATTATCCTGTATGACTTTGTACGCTGGATGTCTGTAAAACGACGTGCTGAATAAAAGGCTTAGTTTCACAGAAAACTATTTATATGTATATATTACACAAGGTTTGTTAATTAAACAATATTGGAATAACGTTAGTCATCTATGCACAATGTGGCACAACGCGGTTCCATGGTGTAATGGTTAGCACTCTGGACTCTGAATCCAGCGATCCGAGTTCAAATCTCGGTGGAACCTGTCTTTTGCTTTCCGTAAAGTCAAGTACTTGTGCTTATACTTACACTTATATGAATAATATCAGTAATAAAAAGGAAAACCAAATGAGCACATAACCAAGGATGATATTGGCAGTCTGGAAGCTGTAATGCTGAAATCACATGACTGTGCCTGTACTCATGGTTGGTTGGCTCCTCCTTTCTGCAAAGCTGAACTGGGTCTGTAAAGTATCATACACTACTAACACTTGCTTTAAGTGGAAAGATAAAAACGAACGATTTATCCTGTTAAATAAGTTCATTCATAACTGCATGCATGTACAAGTTCTCTAAACGGCAGGAATTTAACGTACTAGTCTATAATTGAAGTTGTTTGAACAAAAATCAAATTACCAATCATTGTTACAAACCTCACTGTTAGTCTAGGGGTTAAATGAAGTCGTAACAAAATGTAAATAAATTAAAAGTCTGACGGTCACATCAATCCCCTGATCCAGAAAAGCACAGCCACTAAATTAAGCAAATAACTGAATTTATTAATAACAAAAGGAAGCAAATCTTCAGGAGAGGGCCAGGCCAACATAAACAAAAAACCCTCTAGCTAAACACAAAAACTCTAAATAACCTTAACTAAAAAAAAAGAAAATAAATGACAGAGTCTTACCTATCTCCCTGTCTACCATAAACATAAAACAAAATTTTATATCCAAAACAAATGGCACCCTCTCCCTACCGCTTCCTAAGAAAGACAAACAAAGGTATTTACATAAATTAGAAAATAACACAAAAGAATCATAAACACACCCCACCATAACGTTCACACACACTCTCATAGTTTGTAATTAACAAGTTAATTCACAAAGTTCAGAGATAATAAAGACCACACTTGGTCCCACTGAGATACACAAAATAACACCCATCTGGATCAGGACAAAGAGTGAGCGCGTAGCCGTCAGTCCTCCAACATTATTTCTTTGCCGTCTTATACACCTTGGATCTCTGTAGCATCCACTCAGTACTGATGAATGATGGACATCAGCTGGAATCCAATTAGCGATCTATAACAGAGAGAGACAGAAAGAGCAGGAGAAGAAAACATGCAATGTCTAACTTGCCCAGTAGGTGAAATCACTCTCCCAAGAGCGCACAATTCACAAATACGTCCACAGGACGTAACAGTTTTATATATGTGAAGTTGTTTGAACAAATATCATATGGCCTATCATCCAGTTTTTGTTGGTCCTATACGGAAAATCCACTATTGAGACCAGGCAGAGAGGCCCCACTTATACCATTTTGTCCCAGGCCCCATGAATTTTAGCACTAGCTCTCTGATGGTGTACAACTCCAAACACATTAGAACTGGCAATTTCTTGACATTTTTGTGTGCAGTATTCATCGGACGGTCAGTGAATGGACAATGGGTCAGCTGTGGGTGACCGTAACCTTAACAAGTAACCTTAGTGCCTTTAGTAAAGTAAGATTCTAGCATGGCTGAGAAAAAAGAGAGAGTTGAGGCCTTTATGTTGAAATACAGAAAGACAGATGGTATGTGAAGAATAGATATTTGGGATTGGGATGCATAAAGTGAGGTCATCAAAACAAAAGAGTACATTCAAAAAACATTATTTTAATTAATACATTGATTTTATATATAAAAATATAGGCCTAACATAGATTACCAGCCTCAGAGGCACTATTATAAGTCCTTTGGGAGTCTTGATAACTGTCTTGCAATTATTGTCATAAAAGTTTCCAAAAGATTGATTCACTTAGCCACATAACACATTGAGATCTCATTTTCGAGAGGGTCCCATATTTAGGCACTTTTTCTCTTTCATCTAATATATATTAATGTACACTGGACTTGTTAAATTTTCTCCACTTTTGCCAAATTAGCACTGCTTACAGAAACAAATAATACATTTTTCAATACGGCAAACTACTTCCATAAATATAAAGCACTGGAGAGCATTTTCTCTCCGAACTTCTCCAAAACACTTTCAATCATTTGTTATACAATGAAGTGTTAAAAAATACTATCAAAATAAAATGCCCTGCTTCATTATTGCTAGCCAATGAGAAATCAAAGACTGATCTATAAAGTTATTTTCTAATAATTTGCCATTAAAATAAAAAAGATAGTATTTTAAAAATGGCAATTGGTGTTAATTATTAATGTAAAACATTCATCTTTATTAATGTAAAACATTACTATTTATTCAAAGAATTTAACACAATTTAGATGTCATGTCATCCAACAGGGACAATCACCAAAATTAAAATTAAATTAATTAGAGTATGCCTACAACATATAATGGCTTAAAAATGTATATATTACCCATTTTTATTTTTATATCTAGTGTAATGAACAAATTACTGTAAATACAGGTTGAAAGTTGTATAAAATAATGTTGCTACAGGATCAGATGCTGGATTTTTTTTTTTCATTATTCTAAATTCATATTCCACAGCATGCAATTCTTGCATACATCAATTCAAATGTAATTCTAAAATCAGTACTTAACTTTGTTTTGTGCTTAATACCTAATAATTTAAAATCCTGATTAAAGTGGCATATTGAAGGTTATTTATTCCTCTTTTTGAATAAGCAGTCTACTTTTAATTCAATGCAGCTAAATCCTGTTAAATTCAACCATGTAGGAATCTAGTATAGCTGATAAGATTTCAATTACTTCTTTAATTTTGACAATTTCCCATTAAAATTCCAAAATAAAGCAATGTGGATCTGTATTTTTCATAACAAAATAAGTTTAAACTACATTTAATAATTATGTACTAACATTTTCAGACATTTAAATACCAACTTGACGTCTGTTTAAAAAACATAGTTAAAGAAAGAAAATAAAAATTACATTTAACTTTTGATACTATTTTGATACCACCTGATACTAACACGAGCGTACGACACAGATTACAAAACACACCTATGATGCGAACAGATACGGCAGACGAGGAAATTGATTTCAAACGCACCATCGCGCGACTCTGTAACTCTGGACGGGACTAGATGAGTTACTGTAGCTCCGCTGCGACCGTCTTTTTATCCTTTCTTGCCGAGCCGACTCCCCCTCCTTACCTCCTCCTCCTCCGCTTGCAGAATTGTATAAAGAACACAAATCGGGCTTGGGAGGGGGTTGATACGCCGAAGCTGAAATCGAGAGGCGAACCCAGGAAAGAGGAGTATTTGTACACGGGACTTTCCCCCCCTTCGTCCCTAAAAAGGAGGGGGAAATGTCATATTTTTAAAAGCGATATTTTTAAAATCGAGGATTACGCATAGGCTTAGCCGCCTATCTCTGAGGATATATATTTTAATTCGTTAAAAAATATGGCCGAGAACGTTCTGGAGTCTGGCCCGCCTTCAGCGAAGAGGCCTAAACTGTCCTCCCCGGCTCTATCTGCCTCAGTCAGCGATGGAAACGGTAAATATTTATTCCGTTTAATTTGCACTATACTGAATATTTGAATCACTAGATGCTTGCTTTCTATCTACCCATGCACACGGAAGTCTTTAAGCGAGGAAAAGGGGTTTCTTTTTAGTTTTGTGCCAGGCTAGTTTTGGAAAGCTAACGACGTATCCGCACGAGACTAGCTTTAGCTTGTCATTCCAGCTAGGTTAGCATTAGCGCTTCTCTGTCGATGTTGGGATTCACTCACAGCGGCTGCACGCTGCTTTCCTTCAGCGAGGGGCTGTGCTTGGTGTCAACTGGTGTAAATGTAAAACTAACGGGTGTAAGAAAAAAATATATATTGGATCTACAGTGTCAGTAACAGTGATGTTGTTGTTGTTGTTTTCTTCTTCTTCTGTGAAACGCTTCTGTTTCGGTTTGGTTCCCACTTGCAAAGAGTTGGGATCACTTCTTCAGATAATTAAGTATAAAGATTCATTAAAAAATTGCATCAATAATTAGGCTTCTACGAATAGATTCCGAAAGCCTAGTCTTCACATTTAAACACAACTCCTTTATTTACTAATGAGCGACATTGATTAGCCTGCTAAACTGTGAATCAATCAACTTCAAAACTTTCTGATCGCACTTGAACACGATTGTTTTCACAAACTACTCATGAGCAGCGAGCACAAACTTCAGCCTCTGTTCCTTGTGTTTTACTCCTTATATTTTCCTGTTCCTTTTAATGTTGATAAATGTGATTAATATTGGTTCGCTAACTGGTCAGCTAATAACAGACTGATGCTGAAGGCCCGCACAACAACTCCCTGACATTGTTAGCTAGATGCAAATCAACGAATTCCTCATTATTTTAAGGTCCAGAGGTTTATTCACTGGTTTGAACGTATTTGCTTGTTTATACAGCTTGAATGGAAGAGGCTTAATGTTTGTGTGATTTGGAGGATACCAGTGTGCTTGTGTTGTTAGCTTGCTGGCTCAAATAGGCTTTTAGTGCGTCGGTCATTTTTTCGGATCTTGATTTCCATTGTTCAGCCATAACACAACTGACGAGCCTGTCTTTTAAAAACGAACCATAAAACTAATTTAAACCTTAGCAATGCAAATGATTACCACACAAGTGTCCTGATGTTTCTTTTTGAATGTTACAGATTCGAGTTATTATACTTGAACGTATCTTCAAAAGCGAAGTACGTTTCTTTGTTGATGTCTCTGTTTTCAACCTTTTGTTCAAACTCGAGTTTGATCCGGTTCTGATACTGAAGGGAGTTTATTAAATTGCATAAATGTTAATGCATCTGATTCTAGCGTTTTTTTTTGTTTAATTTTTATGAACAACATGCTCAGCATCCAATTGTTTTGTCTGTGGAGTGAATGTGTGCTCCCCATCACAGCTGCTTCTATTCATTTACACACACACACACACACACACACACACACACACACACACACACACACAAGTGTACATCTATGTAAAGAAATTACATACTTTTTTTAAAAAACCTTTGAATAGATGAAATGGTAGGTTTGGATGATTGCAGTACTTGCAAGTATTTTAGTGGAATGTTTTTTTTTTTTTTTTTTTTAATAAATTCTTTTTAAGATTTAATAAATCTTATCACAATAAAATGCCATTTTAAATGAGCAAGCATCACCAGCAAGTTTCATTCTCTCCAGAGTTTAAGTAGTGACTACCTGAATACGTCCTAATTCAACAACATGTACTCATTTCTGTGTTTAGCTTCCTGTCAAACCACAGCCCGCCATTTTTAGACATCATTAATAAACACGCCTGTCAGATTTCCAGCGAAGTGGCTTTGGAAGTGGCACAGCATTTTGAATTGAATGACAACTTTACGTGGCGATGACAGGACATGCCCATTTCATTACACTCAGTTTTAGGATGCACTTCTAAAGTACAAATGAATAAATCACAAACTGTTTTCATAATATGTTGATAGAAAGTGGTCACGGTGGTCTCTTCTTAGCTTCATTCTTAAAGGCCGTTCACACTGAGAACAATGAATGTAATAATAACTATAATGCGTCCACACCAATGAAAGATTACATTCTGTTTATAATAAGTGTATGCTGCAGTTCTGTTAAACTCTTTACAGTCGTGTGGATTATCATTGGCCTGTCAATGTTTTTATCATTTATCACCTGGGGGAAAAAAAATTCTGAAAGCGATTCCAACAAAATTTGTTCCTCTGTGTCATTATAGAATTAGAATGATTATGAAAACTATAGTTTTGTCGTCCATTGTGTGAACATGCAATAACTGTAATTTTTTTCATGATTATAAAAGCACTGATTTAATTGATGTTGTACACAGATTTAAAAGTCATTAACACAATGCATTTGTGAGTTCTGCCTTAAAACTACCCCCGTAGGTCAGTGGAATGGAAAAAATATGTAAGGTCTAGAAATGGTACAACAGTGTAACATGTCCATGTAGCTCATTTACATGAAAAAGTGGTGCAGTGGAATGCAAAAAAACAAAACATGCATTCTTTGTGAATGTCCCCTTAATCCATTCTTCGTTTTCTCCCAATGAACTTTTCATTTGAAGTTCTTGCTTATGTCCAGATGTCAGAGTGTTCAGGTATATAGCTGAATCTATCCCAAGACGAGGCTATATTATGTATTATTCTCCCATCATTAATCCTGCTTCTAAATTC
The DNA here is from genome assembly GCF_018340385.1 of Cyprinus carpio. NCBI lineage: Eukaryota > Metazoa > Chordata > Actinopteri > Cypriniformes > Cyprinidae > Cyprinus > Cyprinus carpio. The sequence goes on from NC_056583.1 coordinate 11,339,539, forward strand.
TCATTTCCTGCTGTAGATTTTTGCTCACTTTTTGACCTGGAGCATGACCTTCCAGATGAACTGATCAGTTCCTCCGAGCTGAACCTACCAAATGGAGGGGATCTCGGCCAGTTGCATGGCAGTTTGGGTAGTGGGGGCGGGGCCATTGGAGGAGTTGTGTCCAGTGGCCAGGATGCCGCGGCCAAACACAAGCAGCTCTCTGAACTCCTCCGGCATGGATCTGCATCTGCAGCACAGCAGCAGGTTGCAATGGGTAGCCCAGCAGGAGCCTCAATGGGGCTTTTCGGGAATACGAAGGCTTCACCAGGTACTCAGGGCATGGGCCCGCAAGGGCAGCAACGTCTTTCCCCGCAACAGGCCACGCTTATGCAACAGCAGCAAATGGCAGGGATGATGGGCAACATGAACAGGAGTATGCTCGGACCTCAGAAAGGCAACGGACAGCAGCAAGCAGGAGGGCCTGCGCCTCAGCAGCAAAACATGCTGGGAGCGCAGATGATGAACGGATCGCCCAGAATAGGACATCACAACCCTGGCATGGGCAGCAGCAGTAGTAACCTGTTAGCAGAGGCTCTTCAGCAGCAGCACCAGACAGTAGGAGGTCAGGGTGGACTGAGGGCACAGCAGCCTGGAGCAATGAACAAGGTAGAGACAGCATCATCAATGTTGGTCAGAGGCACCTTATAGAAATGCTTTATGTTGGCCATGTTGGAATTATCCTGTTTTTAAATTTTTTCTTATTTTGTGTTAAGTTTCAGTATTGGACCAATATATTTAAGATGATAAATTGTAGCCAAATGACAACAACTTTTTGGGGCGATAATCCCTTGCTTACAGTAACCTGTTACTCACACGAGATCGCAGCAATTAACAAATGACAATAATCCAATCAATTCCAGATGGACAAAATCATGTATTTCACACTGATATACATTGCAGTAGAGAAGAAAAGATGATCACAATGGTTTTATGCTGACTTTAATTTTAAAAGTACCTATCTCATTTGAAGCACATAGCGATCTGGACTGGACAAGTGAGCATTTTTCTCACAGAATGTAGATTAGTACTTAATAACAGTAAATTCTTTGTAATCAGCTTTAGAATATAAATGATTATTAGGTAAATATCTTACAAATTTTCTGCTACAACCCAATTCTCATATCTTTTCATAGGGCATTAAATCATGTTTATTTTTTCCCCAAATTCTATATTTTTGTTTGAATTTTTCTGAATTCTATTTTAATGGTTAAAATTTTAATAATCAATCAACTGAATTCATATTTTTTTTCTTTTACAATTTACTAAATAGTTAAATTAAATTAAAATGTAATTAATTTACCAATAGTACCCTATTAAATTAGTTTTATTTTTTCTAGAAATTCTGTGTTGAAAATTGATATTCCTTAGTTGTATTACTATTTCTTTTAGAATAAAGGTTACTGTATAATAGTAATATATTTGTCATAATTTCATTGAATTAAACCAAATGTTTATTTGGGGGGTTTATAGTGAAGACCTTTGAGTTGCTATGTGTATCTGACGATAGTTTAATCAAATGAAAAGTTGGAATGCTCATGAAGTGAATTGGCAGTGCAGCTCTTGAGATGAAGATTAAAAAACACCACTAGCATGCTTCAGTGTGTAGAGTAAACTGCGCTGACACAGACATTAGTCCATATTGCAATTTGATTAAACGCACAGTCCTCCTTTGATGTATTTTGACATTGATGTGCAGTAAATTCCCTTTTTATGACTGGATTCCAAGATTTTGTCCACATTGTGGAAATAATAGGTCCCTACACACATCCAAAGGAGTGTTTTTTTTTTTGGAGAAGCATTCTTATTTCCCTCTGTCTGTTTGTTGCAGATGGGGATGAATGCAGGTTCAGGCCCCTATGGAGGCCCGTATGGTCAGCCTGCCAGTCAGGGTCTGGGTGTTGCAGGGCTGGCCCCTCAGCTCCAGAACAAACCAGGTCTCCCCAACAGTCCGGCTCAGTTTAACCTTGACAAGAAGCCTGTGCAGGGCATACCTGGCATGGTTTGTATTCAGTCATATAGACTTAAGACTCATTTGAAAGAAATCTACAAGATATCTTATTATCTGTTATTTTGTGATTTTTCACAGCAGGCTTCCCAGCCTTCCCCAGTGGGTGCTGGTGGAGGTGCAGGAGTGGCCGGCATGGTGCCTAATGCCCAAGGAACTCTCGGGCCCGGATCAGCTCCATCAGCTGTGTCTGCAACAGCAGTGGGAGGAGTTCCTCCAGCAGCTGACTTGGAAAAGCGCAAACTCATACAGCAGCAGCTGGTGCTTTTGCTCCATGCCCACAAGTGCCAGCGGAGGGAGCAGGCCAACGGGGAGGTAAGGCAGTGTAACCTGCCCCACTGCCGCACCATGAAGAATGTCCTCAACCACATGACGCACTGCCAGGCTGGCAAATCTTGCCAAGGTGAGTGTTTAAACTGCACAGAACTGAAACAACGTGGCACTTTTGGTTCTGTTGTTAAGCAGTTCTGCCTATTTATACAACCTGGTGCTATTACTAATATTAGGTTTGTGTTTTTATTGCTTTTTAGTGGCGCACTGTGCCTCATCCAGACAGATAATCTCTCACTGGAAGAACTGTACGCGGCATGACTGTCCAGTATGCCTACCACTGAAAAACGCAGGAGACAAGAGGAATCAGCAGAGTGAGTGTGTGTGTATTAATTTGAAACATGCTGTTTCATACATCTCAATTTGCTTTGTAATGTTTTTGCTGTTAGAATCTTATCATTGTCTTAAATGTTGCAAAATTGGACCGTTCAACAATTGTATGACTAAGATTGTATGGAAACTGTCACTTACTTTTATTTATTTATTTTCTCCAAATGATTTCAGCTCTTCTAGGCTCTGGGGGTGTGGGGTTAAGTTCTTCTTTGGGTAATGTAACTGGTGGTCCACCCAGTGCCCCCCATCTCAATACCCCAGGGCAGATAGACCCCAGTTCCATCGAGAGGGCATACGCAGCCCTGGGCCTCACATACCAGGGAAACCAGGCTCCCCCGCAGCCTGTCCAGCAAACACAACGGGCAGTGAACACAATGGGTAATGACAAACCGAGACTCCAAATTTTATTTGAACTATACTTTCCAGTGTTTTATTTTTCTTATTTTTTAACTGCCTCTTAAAATTTTGGGGTCAGTAAGGTCTTCTGTTTTAAATGCCTTTATTCAGCAAGGATGTGTTAAATTGATCAAAAGATAAAGACATTTATTTTATAGACATTTTCATAAGACTTGGAAATGAAGTTTGCAGTAGTACCTATTCTCATGAGCTTTCTTGTTACAGGAGCAAATCCCATGGGAGTAAACGGAGCAATGGGTGGTCAGTCTCAGAATCAGCAATCTAACCTTCTCCAGGAAACAATGTTGCATCTGAATATGACCTCGCAGAGGTAAACAAATCCTTGGGTTCATCTTGTGTAACTAGTCGCCATTCACTTCTCTGCATTCAGTTGGTCTTAAAATCTCACAGTAACTAATCCACAGCAGCAGGTGTACGTCAGCTTTGGCAAGTTCATATATAAACACAGAATGGTCTTCATTTGTTTTCACTCCCCTTTCCTCAGTCTGATGAATGACAGTGCTCTGGGTGGTGTGGGGTCTATGCCTTTGGCCAACCCAGCTGCCAGTGGTGCCATGAGGAAGAACTGGCACGAGGACATCACACAGGATCTACGCAACCACCTGGTGCACAAACTGTAAGTTGTACACTGCTATGTGAAAATTATTCCTGAAGAAGTTACATTAACATTTTATATTAGTCACATTTTATAGTGGAATCATTTTTATTTTTTTATCAGATACTGAAATGAACAGTCTTATAATATTTGTTATATTGATATGAGTTGGTTGTCAGTTGTTGTTTTTCATTATTGCTGTGTTATTACTATTTATTTCTTTTAAAATAAATTGATCTTGCCATGAAAATAGCCATAGATGCTGGTGTGGCAATAAAAATAAACAAACAAACAAATAGATAAATCAATTCTATTGGAACAAGTACTTCAATTGGTTTATAATAACCAATAATAACCAGTAATTTATTAATAATATTAATTATTACCAACAGTGTTGGGCAAGTTACTCTGAAAATATAATCAAATTACTGATTACTCCTTTTAAAAATAATCACGTTTCAAAAGTAATTAGTTACATTACTAGTGACGTTACTTTTTTCTCCATGAAATTTATTAAATCCCAGCATACACGCTCCCGATAAATATTTGTTATTAAAGCATCAACATTCACAGAACACTGTTATTTTTAACTAAAGCAAGCGGCTGCTGCATGCATGATTTGGCATGGCAGAAAACCAGCAAAGAGCACTGCATTTACAGTCTCTAAAAGACATCTCAGTTCATCGCAATCTCACAAATCTCTGTTATAACACAATAAATATGCATATTGAAGCTTTCATAATGTCTACAATTCGTGTGTTATAGTTAGAGGATTCGTGAGCATGCAAATTTCAGCACTGAATTGCTCAACGCTGCAAACACGTGTTATAGCCTAAATAGAAACTCTGCATACACTTGCACCTGTTAATCGTTTATATTTTAGATTAGTTCATGTTGCTTTTGTGCAGTAGATGAATAACACTTTAATTGTTTTAGGTGTTCTATGTTTAGATATTTCTATTTTGCGGGAGTCCCGTAAATCAGTTTAGTCTCCCGCATCCCGCACACGCGCATCTTGTCTTGTCTCGCGGGAGCAGGTCTCTAATCCACTGTCACTTGACTCGACATTGCATGTACTACATCTTTTTACAATCTCTAGATTAGAAAGCACTGTATTCTGTCAGCAATGTAACTCGGCAGTAATGTATAGAGACCATGGCTTGTAACTATACTCTAATTATTTAATTTTTTTTAATCATAACGTGTTAAATTACTCCGTTACAAATAAATTAATCAAACCCAACACTGATTACCAATAAATAACCAATGAAAACCAAGGCTTTTGATATTCTGTTGATGTTTATTTCTTCTCCTTTGCTGCTCTTCAATTTCTTCAGAGTCCAGGCCATTTTCCCCACTCCAGACCCTGCTGCACTGAAGGACCGGCGAATGGAGAATCTAGTGGCCTATGCCCGTAAAGTTGAGGGGGATATGTATGATTCCGCTAACAGCAGGGTAAGGGTATTGATTGTTGCCTGTTAATGATTTGTGTTTAATTGTAATCACTGATTTGTCACCATTTATACATCACACTTTTCAGGCTGAGTATTATCACCTGCTGGCGGAGAAGATTTATAAAATCCAGAAGGAACTGGAAGAGAAGCGAAGGACACGGTTACAGAAGCAGGGCATGATGCCCACGCAGCCTGGTATGCCCCCCACTGGGATTGGTCAGACAGGGCCACCCACAGGACTGCCTTCTAGTGAGTACTCATCCACGAAACTTGTCTCTCTTTGCGACCAATTAGCAGGTAACTAAATGCCTATTGGCTATTAAAAAAGGGACAAGCCTTTCAATGTTTCCTTCCTAAACGTCTGGTCCTAAAGGAAATATGCCAACAGAACAGAAAACTGGTCTAGTCCAGCAATTTCACAGAGTCTTGTTTTCTTGGTTTGCCCCTCTACCTGCAGATGGCCCTCTCTCGGATCCTTCAGTGGTGCGGCCTATTGGTCCAAACCAGATGTTGAACAGGATGCAGAGTGCTACCGGTCTGTATATCTCATATACATGTATTTGTGTTTACTGAGAAATTTCTAAATGTTTAATTTTATACATGTGTACACTACTGATCACAGTTTCTTTTTTTTAAAATAAATAATCAAAAACACAAAAAAATCATCAAAATTAAAAAAAAAAAAAAAAAAACCTTTCAGTTCACTAAAGAATACTGACAAAAATATGTATACATCATGATTTTCACAAAAAATTAAGACTGAAAACTGGTATGATGGCTGCTGAAAATTCAGCTTTGCCATCACTGGAATAAATTACATTTTAAAATATTTAAAAATAGAAAACTATTGTTTTAAATTGTAATATTTACCTATTACTGGCTTTTACTGTATTTTACTGTATATATGTATTAACTCTCTTCTGCTCTGTGCATTGCAGGCATGAACCCATTTGGGAACCATATGGGAATGCAGTCCATGGGCCAGAGATCTACATCTCCTCTTCCAATCAGCACGCCTCTTAACCAGGTCATTACTGTGACTGGAAGTGATACCTTTTGTAGTTTTGTGGTTTAAGTTTGTTTTAAGTGTGTGCACAAAATATTTCTTCTAAATGCTGAATGTTTTGGCTGTTTCAGGGAAGCATGGGGAGTGTGAGGATGCCACAACTGAATGTTGCACAGATGCAAAATCAGTACATGCAAACTGGCCCGTTTCAAGGTTCAAATCCTGTTCTTGGAGCTGGATCTGTTGATATGGCACACCCAGGAAATCGCAGCCCTGTCACTCAAGTAAGAGAGCATTGATGTTCTCTGAATTGTATTACACTGAGGGAATAATACTTCTACTATTACACATCAATACATGTTATATTATTATTATGTGGTCCTAGTCTTACTCATTACACATTCTAGAGCTGCAATGGATCATGTATGATACTTGCTCAGAACTGCATCATGAATGCATTCTTAGTGGTTGCTCTATTTTTGTTTTTTTTTTCAGCAGGAGCAAATGCCTACTTTATCATCTTTACCAATGGGCAGTCCTTTAGCCCAGCCGGGGTCTGTTGGAGGGGCAGGCACCGGGTCCTCAGTGGGCTCTCTGGGTCCCAACAGCATGAGTCGAGTTCCTCCATTGTCCACCACAACACAGTCAATCAGCCTCCCCCAATGCTCACCCTTCCACCAGAATTCTCCTTCCCCAGCTCATAGCCGCACACCCACGCCCACGCCGGGCTCCCAGACACCCCAGCCTCACACACCCAGCCTACCCCAGTTATCCACGAGCAGCAGTCAGCAGCAGTTACCTCTGTCCGCCAGTTCTGACAATGCCATGCAGTCTCAGCAGCAGTCACTAGGAGGAACTTCTCCTGCTGTGTCTCATAGTGGCCTCTCTACGCCAAATGCCAGCCAGCATCCCCGCACTCCAGTGAGTATTGCCGTTTGGTATGCAACAGAAATCCTGGGGCCTCATTTATAAAATTTTGCCTAGAATGATCCTAAATGTGAATGTTTGACAACTTCTGAAACGTTCCTACGAATAATTTATAAAGTGTCCATACACACAAAAATATTCCTAAATGCATTCCACTTTAAGAGGAAGTACAGTGTTAAAGGGATAGTTCACCCAAAAGTGAAAATTATCCCACGATTTACTCCCCCTCAAGCCATCCTGGGTGTATATGACTTTCTTCTTTCAGTTGAATACGATTGGAGTTGTATCAAAAAATGTCCTGGCTCTTCCAAGCTTTATAATGGCAGTGAATGGTGGTCGAGATTTTGAAGCCCCAAAAATTGCATCCGTCTATCATAAAAAGTACTCCACACGTCTCCTGGGGGGTTAATAAAGGCCTTCTGAAGTGAATTGATGCATTTGAGTATAGGGCTGAACGATTTTGGAAAATAATCGAATTTAGACTACAGACAACATTACAGACTAACTTAAGTTAAAAAAGGGAAAAAGCATAATAGGACCCCTTTAAATAAAAAAAACCTACAGGAAAAAAAAAAAAACACCTGCATCACTTGAAACATTGAAATATAGCATAGAGAGAATAACTGTTATTATTATTATTATTCTCTCTGTTATTTATTTATTGTGGGTTGCATACTGTCTGCTAAGGCATAGGACACACACTGCTCAACAATGACATTAAACACTGTGTCTACACCACAGACTGTATATGCAAGCTGCAAAATACAGTAGAACCTATTATAATCAGTGACACTGTCTACACGGGATGCGGCGTGACAAAACAAAACCCGACATTTAATTGATGCCTTGTTCTATTTATGACATAGACACAAAGTTAAAATGATTTGCAATGGTTGCTTTGTCGCGTCCAGTGTACAGTAGAGCTTTTGTGGCATGACGCGACAACTGTAGCATCCGGTATAGACACGGTGAGTGAAGCCGAGAGCAAGACATGCCTCGTCATATTTTCTGCATTTAGATTTTGAATGACCAGCATCTGCCTGGGTCTGTGCGACATCATCTATGGCTTTTCACCTCCCTTTCACAAACCAATCCATCTCCCATTCTAAGTTACATCCTTTGGCTGTTTACGGTTTTATTTCTTTTCTTTTTCTGCTGATGGCCCATCTCGTTGGTCTCTTTTTTTTTATTTTATTTTTTTCATATCGCGATATTATCGCAAATGCAATTAATCGTTCAGCCCTATTTGTGTAAGAAAGATATCCATATTTGAAACACTATAAACTGTAATATCTAGCTTCCGCTAATTGTTGTACATGCTTTCATGAGAGATCTGATTGTATTTTTCTGATAGAAGAAAAATTGGGGTAATTTTTATTTTTGGGTGAACTATCCCTTTAACAACTGCATCAACTCCACATTTAAAATGACTACAAATTTCCCTTTATGGTTCAGAAGTATGGCATCCATAATAAAGCTTAAATATAAAAATATAAATGTACTTAATTATTTATTAGGAAATCATAGATAATTAATGATTTAATTTCATTGACATTTTCACTTGTGGCCTCAGGTTTGGATCTCTATACACTTGAGTTTCACTTTTCTTTTTTTTTACTTTTTCCCCCCGTATTTAAGTTGTCTCATAAGGGTTCTGTACCAGTAGACGGCCAGGCTGCTACCCCTGCCTCCGTCAGCAGTCCAGACATATCATTTCAGCAGGGTCCTTCAGACTCCACAGACACCCTTGAGCCTAAGGTGGAGGTCAAGCAGAAAGTAGAGGAGGATGAGGATGATGAAGGCATGGCAGGAGGTAAAAGTGGAAAACAAGAAGATATTAAATCTGAGGAAAAGCCTGAGGTAAGAAATGAAAGTGTCATTTTCAGTAAATAAGAATTCTGAAGTCTAAAGAGTATTAGACCCCCCTTTCTTAAAAAATTATTCCACGTGGAATAACTGCTTTCTTTGTGACTTATCAGATAAAGAAAGAGGAGCCGGGTGATGGTGTGCCTATGGAGACTTCTTCTACTGCAACTGGGGAGGACAAAAAGCCAGAGATAAAGACTGAGCCTAAAGAAGAGGGGGGTTCAGGGTCTACAGCAAACCACAGTTCACCTTCTGGAGTCCCTAACAAAAAGAAAAGTATGATCAGAAGCCACCTTTGTATTTTAGCTGCTAGAGTTGTCTTCAGTATGAAACAAACCACTGGTACCTTGGTATTGATGCTCTATGCATATAATAAGCAACAATTAAATAGCAATGCAACATATTTAATCTCACACATCAACAGATACATTTTACTCTCTATTTGACCACAGATATGATTGTAATTTGATGCTTTAGGCTTGCTTAAATTGAATCTCATCATCAGTAATGACTGAAGTGTTGATTTAATTTTTTTTTTTTTTTTTTTAAGCCTTTAGAAACATTTTAATGTGTGCCACAGGTTAGCTGTTGCTTGTTTAGAGTGAATAGCTTAAAGGGGTCATATGAAGTTGCTTAAAAGAACATTATTTTGTGTAATGCAATGTGTTTATGTGGTTTAAGGTTAAAAAACACATTATTTTCCACATACTGTACATTATTGTATGCCCCACCTTTCTTAAATGCGTAGATTTCTACAAAGCACATCATTCTGAAATTCGTGGTGTGCTCTGATTGGCTAGCTATCTAGTGCGTTGTTATTGGCCGAATACCTCAAGCGTGTGATGGAAATGTTACGCCATTTATCAGGTTCCGGAAACTTTCCTCTGTGAAATGCACTGCACACACTCTAATATTTGGGTTGTACTGTTCTGGAACAGTGTTGTAAATAAAATTTAACCACTGATTTCTAGTTGTGTCCTGTGGAAGGTAAAACAAAGCAGTTTGGCTTTCGCAACGAAACACAACATGGCGGCTTGTTTGAGATGCATCGGCGCTGCACAGACCGATTGGTGTTATGACATCGAAGTATCGCGAGAGCAATTCAAAAGCATAAAGAGTCGTGTGCTCTCAAATCACTCTCACGGTACTTTGATGTCATACAACAATCGGTCTGCACAGCGCCGATACATCTCGAGCAAGCCTACTACTACAGCGAGAATAAAAGTTGCGCCTTCTTTCTTTGCATATACATTTAGGCAGTGTTGTGCAAATCTTCCCACACAGTGATGTAGATATGTGGGAGTGTGTTTGAACGAGGCGTTTTAGGAAAGCGTGGCTGAGCATTCAAGTTTATAAAGAATATCTTTGTGACTTTATGGATCTTCTGCATGCAAAAAGAGCTTTTAACACTCCCAAGACAAAGAAAAACATGAAATCGCATCATATGAAAATAATTACTATTGCTTGTATTTTCAGATTTTAAGAACAATGTTGTAGTAATTCTGTTTCTCTTACTTGCTTTGTCATCAGTTTTTAAGCCAGAGGAGCTGAGGCAGGCCCTGATGCCCACACTGGAGTCTCTTTACCGCCAGGACCCCGAGTCTCTGCCCTTCCGCCAGCCTGTGAACCCTTCACTTCTGGGAATACCAGTAAGTCTGCTGTCTGGTCACAACCACCTTAATACAGTGCTGTTTTTGGCTTAACATAACCATACTATTAAAGGATAATTCAGTTTTTTCAAGCAGTTTTGCATTGTTACAATGTTAGTTAGGGCTGCAGGATAAATCAAAATGGAATCTAAATCATGATTAGACAGAAGCTGCAATTGTCATGCATATCTTTCAGTGAAGCATGGTTCTTTGATCAGCAGTAAATGTCCATCCGAAGGCCAGAGGGCGCTCTCGTGCTGAAACTCCAAATACAGAAGAAACCCAGGAAATGCCGTTAGCGGTAGCTGGATAAACATAAGATTTAACTGCTTTTATTGATTCAACCTGACTAATAAGCACACGATTATGACATTATAAGGTTTATCTGAGTTATTATTATTATTATTATTATTATTATAATTTTCTTAAAATAGTTTATTTATAATGCAATGCCTTTATCATTGCTTAGAATTAGGGCTGTAACGATATGCGATATGAAATCGAAATCGCGATACGCAGGTCCACGAACCTGTATCGCGATGTGAGAAGGCAGAATCGCGACACACCCCTTCCAACTCCCAGAGTTATCCTTCCTGTCCAGATCCAATGCTACCACATTTTTAAATTACTATAAGTATTATTTGAAGTTAACATTATAAAATACGTAGACCTACACCACAAAACTAGTTGAGGATAAATTCTTTAATTTTATCTGTAAGCGTCCTCCAATTTTCAAAATGCTCGAATCATCTCCACTATGGACTTTAGTTCTGTTTGTTTTACAGTATTTTATTACAAAGAAAACAGAAGTGTTATAGCTTTGGCTATATAGTTTAATTTACTTAGGTATATTGTTAATAATTTGCATAGTTAATATTGTTATTTGGTGTTCAGTTTATACAGGTTTTTCAAATGTTATTTAATAAAAATTTTTTTTTTTTTCCTCAAAATATCTTTTTGAACTGTTTTGTCAAAGCCCCCCCCCCCCCCCCATATCGAGGTTTGTATCGTACCGTGGGTCAAAAACCGTGATACGAACCGAATCGTGGGTTTGGTGTATCGTTACAGCCCTACTTAGAATACTATGAAATATGTTGCGTGCCTTATTCTGTGTAAGAAAGCCACATCACCTCACAGAAGGATTTCAAACACTCGACTGAGGTTATGAAGTGAGTTTGGAGTAAAAACATGTTATTTAATGTGGTATTTTCACATGCTTTCAGGTGGAGCAGCATTTACTACACAGAGCCGTAGTTCACTGAGAAGCTTTCATTATCTCAAACGATTTCTTCGATTTCATAATCGCGATTTAATAATGTCTGCGAAATAAAATTAAAAAAAATTCTCCGTAACTTGTCAATGAACTACGGTTCTGTGTAGTAAATGCTGCTCCATCTGAAAGCACGTGATGATCATTTACTGCTGATTACAGAACCGGCTTTACTTACAAAATGCACATGACAATCACATTCGATTAATCGTGCAGCCCTAATGTTAATAATACATGTAAATGAAGAAGGTGTACTCTTTCTCTGTTACCTACACCCAGACATCAGCTAAAATCTGGCTGATGATGCAAAAAGGACCACTGACACCTTCAAGACTTTTGTTAAAACTACAGATCGAAGTTCTGAATTTTTGTTCAGATCAACAGAGGGGCGGCGTCAAAATCAGTTTTTAACAAATAGAGAATGCCACAGCCCCTTTTCTCTGTTTTCTCTTATCATGTAGCACTGATTTCAAAATTTGCAATTTTTTTTTTTTTTTTTTTTTTTTTTTTTTTTTTTTTATGGCAAAGCTGAATTTTCTTTCAAAATTTTTTACTGACCATAAACGTTTAAATGATAGTTTATATTGTCCATTAAATGTGTATATAATTGGGAATGTGCATTATTGGGAGGAATCCGTTGTGGGATTTCAAATGCATTCTAAATGCTGAAAATGAATGTATTAAGTTAATTCTCTCACATGTAGATGGATATTTCTACTTAACTAATGTTCAACATTGTCACTTTTGACGAATTGCAGGACTATTTTGACATAGTGAAGAATCCCATGGACTTGTCTACTATCAAACGGAAGCTCGACACGGGCCAGTACCAAGAACCATGGCAGTATGTGGAAGACATCTGGCTCATGTTCAACAACGCCTGGCTGTACAACCGCAAGACGTCACGTGTCTACAAGTGCTGCTCCAAGCTGGCGGAGGTGTTTGAGCAGGAGATCGACCCGGTCATGCAGAGCCTTGGCTACTGTTGTGGGAGAAAGGTAAAACAGAAAGTGCAGGAGTGTTTGCACACTTTAATTGTACTTCTGAGGTGGTTCCTGTTTAATAAAATATGTTTTTTTTTTTCTGTTTGTAGACCGATTCAATAAGAGTTTGATGCAGTAATATGTGTTATAGTATAAGCGTTGAGTTAACCAAATTAGTTTTCCTGTCTGCAGTTAGTCATAACCTGGGTTTTGTGTCACAGCACAGATTCAAGAATATATTTATCTGAAAGATGCATGGAACTGATCTATATTTCCAAACATTTAAACAGACATTTGTCATGTTTTGTGTTTTTGCCAACATGCAATGGCTAATATTTTTTTTGTTCTCTCTCACAGTTTGAGTTTTCTCCCCAAACACTGTGCTGCTATGGGAAGCAGCTATGCACTATACCACGAGATGCTGCTTACTTTAGTTATCAGAACAGGTAAGGAACTTAAAACTGAGGCCAATATCAACGGACACACAAGCATACATATATATCTGAATGACCCATGTTATGATTATTAATTATATATGCATGTAAAACGTGTTGAACAGTTTTTTTCCACTGTACCTTGCCACATAAAGTGAACTGACAATTGCACCACAGCTGATAAGCGTGTCTTCTTATCCTACCTTTTCCATCAATCAGTCCCTTGTAAAACCCTGTGTGTGAAAAGACTTGGCATTTTAAAGTGTGCTCCTTTTCTGCTACATATAATTAAGACAATTTTATTAGGATCATATATTATTTATGTTCTTATTTATTTAAATCTCCTGACGGCTTCTTAGAATTTTAGTCAAAAGTTTCTTGAACCAAAAATAGTAATTTTTACAAGGCCGTTTTTCACCATCTCTGTGATCTTTAACTTAAATGGCATGTTTGTGCCTGTATAAATAATTTTGATTGGTCGCTTGTTAATGTTTTATAGTACATAGATAAATTGTAAATAAGAGATGTATTTCTCATTGTATGACCCATTTAATGTCTTGTCATGATTTTCAGTCATTTAATTTCAGTAATTGCTTGTAAACCTATACAAAATGTATAACTTTGGACTGTCATGATGATTAAATGCCAGTTTCATGAAAGGTGCAATTCTTATTTTTTTTAAAGGGGCATCTTTAAAATGCCTTTTCGCATGACATTGTGGCTGCAGTCTTTTGTTCATGTTTAATGTGCTCATGTGTCCATAAGTCTCAACACCCTTCGCAGTTGTATCTGCTTCTGTTTTGCTATAATGGGTTTTCCTCATTATACATGTAAATGCTAATCTGTGCTTTGCTTTGGCTTTCTGCTTGTCTCTGTTGTCTCCCTCCTTATTCCTCCATTTCTGTCCTGTCTAATGTTTTTCTTTGTCAACCCTTTTCTTTTCCCCTGTACTTTGATGTTTGTCGTGTCTGCTATCGCCTGCTTTCATCTGCACCTAAACCCCTCCCTGCTCAAAAACCCCTGTTCAAAAATCCTGCATCATGACTGGCTCCTCTGGCGATGATCCTGTCCTGCGCTCCCCCTTTGGCCTGTCTGCCCTGCCCTGCCTTGTGCTGCACTGATTGGTGGCTACCTCCTCATTGCCTCTCTGTGATTGGCTGTGGTGTTGGCGCATGGTGTAGTTCACCAAAATATGGGCTTCTTGCTGACAGGTATCACTTCTGTGAAAAGTGTTTCAATGAGATCCAGGGAGAGAGTGTGTCCTTGGGAGATGACCCATCCCAACCTCAAACGTAAGTGATTTTTATTTTTTTTTTCACTATTTTTAATCAGTGTTTTATTACAGCGTGATCTTTTTTTTTTTCTGTGTCAAAAACAAGTTTGTCAGCTCTTTTTAGTGTCTGAAGTATCAGTTTTAGTAAGACTTAGACCACAAAAGTTCTTGTGAAAATGTCACATACCAAGAGTTAAAACAGTTTACAGATGTAGTAAATGTTCTGTCAGACTGACGATATTTAAAGGTTTTGGAGTAATTTATTATCTGCATTCAACTACACAAGTAATAAGGACAAGAATTTACTTCACTGACCTCAAAATGTGGTTTAAGTGATCCACACAAACAAATCAAGTGTAAATGCACCCAGAACTCATTATGTAGTCAAGTGTCATCCATTTTCTGAACACAGAAAATGCATAGTATTTGCCATATAAAGGGCCTAAGAGTTAATGTAACAAAACTTGAGATTTTGAAGCAGACATACATGCATCCTTTCCTTGTTTTAATAGTTCTACAATTTGCATGCATTTCCAGATCGATCAACAAGGATCAGTTTGAAAAGAAGAAAAATGACATGCTCGACCCTGAGCTGTAAGTTCATATAACCTTGATTCCAGTTTTGTTTGCTCATCAAAATTCTCAGGATTAACGCAATTTTTATTTATTTTTTTCTCTCATTTTCTCTGTAGATTTGTGGAATGTATGGATTGTGGTCGTAAGATGCATCAGATCTGTGTTTTGCACAATGACACTATATGGCCATCAGGGTGAGTTTGCTGCAAAGAAATTGAATACGACTGTCAACTGACAGTGTTCTTTGAATGGTGTTTCTAACCCCAACATTCATTTCTCCCTCTTTTAGCTTCGTGTGTGATGGCTGTTTGAAGAAGTCCAACAAGACCCGTAAAGAAAATAAATATGCTGCAAAAAGTATGTAATTCCATTTTCCATGTTTTCTTCTCACTAATAATCCAAGTAATAACGACATTTAAACCATATTTGTTTTTGTTTTTTTTCTATATGTTCAGGGCTTCCACAGACCAAACTAAGCATGTACTTGGAAACACGGGTTAATGACTTTCTGAAGCGACATAATCACCCAGAATCTGGTGAAGTCACTATCCGTGTTGTTCATGTCTCAGACAAAGTGGTGGAGGTCAAACCAGGCATGAAGTCTAGGTGAGACAGATTATGACCAGACACTCACGTTTAATATAACACATTTATTTGTTGGATATTTCAAGAATTGTTCCTTCAAAACAGTCTGTCATTTATATTCTTGCTGTGAAGCCACATTTGTTTACTCTAGTTTGTTTACTCAGATTTATAATGTGAAGCTATAAATCGAGGTGGGCCTATAAATGATAATAACAGTCATCTTTGCTTGTTTGTCTGCTTGGATTTTAATGACATCCTATCCTTTTCACAGGTTTGTGGATAGTGGAGAGATGGCAGAGTCCTTCCCATACCGAACGAAAGCTTTATTTGCATTTGAGGAGGTTGATGGTGTTGATGTCTGTTTTTTTGGGATGCACGTCCAAGAGTATGGCTCAGATTGTCCACCCCCTAATCAAAGGTCAGGCATATGTACCTGCTTTTTATTATTTGATGGGTCTGTTTTTGTTTCCTGCTAAAGTTCCCCCCTCCATCCTTTAGACGGGTTTACATATCCTACCTGGACAGTGTCCACTTCTTTCAGCCACGCAGTCTGAGAACAAGTGTGTACCATGAGATTATTTTAGGATATCTGGACTATGCCAAAAAACAAGGGTAAGATGATACTCCCCTATCCGACTGTGTCAGCCACTAACTCGTGTTCACATGCTTTTTTTGCTGTGTGAAATTCTTAGTTAAACCTTTGTTTTGTTTTTTTAGGTTTACCACAGGACACATCTGGGCCTGCCCTCCTAGTGAAGGAGATGATTACATCTTCCACTGTCACCCTCCAGACCAGAAGATACCCAAGCCGAAGCGGCTGCAGGAGTGGTATAAGAAGATGCTGGATAGAGCTGTAGCAGAGCGCATTGTTCATGACTACAAGGTAAAATTTGGACACTTTGTTATTGTAAAAATGTTTCATTATAAATATTTTCACTTTATCAGCTTATAAGTGTAAACAAAATGTGTTGAAGTATTGAGATTTTTTTTTTTTTTACAGGACATCTTCAAGCAGGCAACAGAGGATCGTCTCACTAGCGCCAAAGAACTGCCCTATTTTGAGGGTGATTTCTGGCCCAATGTGCTTGAAGAGAGCATCAAAGAGCTAGAGCAAGAAGAGGAGGAAAGGAAGAGGGAGGAGAACAGCACTTCCAATGAGAGTGTTGATGTTAGTCTTTAAGCTCTCTTTATCTCAGGTTTTGTTTCTTTGTTAAAGTGCTTTTTTACACAACTTTTCTCACTGTTTGTCCAGACAACAAAAGGTGACAGCAAAAATGCCAAGAAAAAGAACAACAAGAAGACGAGCAAGAACAAGAGCAGTTTAAGCAGAGCCAACAAAAAGAAGCCGGGGATGCCAAATGTGTCCAATGACCTTTCACAGAAACTCTATGCCACAATGGAAAAGCACAAAGAGGTATGAAGAGGACTAAAGCCTCAATTCAGTGTGTGTATTGTGATTGTCTAAGCAAGACAAATTGTCAAACTTTTAGTTTTTGTCAAGTTTGGTGGCATCCTGGTCAATATTTATGTTTTAATATTTTTAATGTTAATATATGCATTGGCATAATGATATTTTTATCTCAACATTTTTCTTCCTTGCAAGGTGTTCTTTGTTATCCGACTGATTGCGGCACCCAATTCCAATTCTCTCCTGCCCATTGTTGACCTGGATCCTCTGATGGCGTGTGATTTGATGGATGGTCGAGATGCCTTCTTAACACTTGCACGGGATAAGCACCTGGAGTTTTCTTCATTGCGGCGCTCCAAATGGAGCACCATGTGCATGCTGGTGGAACTGCACAATCAGAGCCAGGACCGATTTGTCTATACCTGCAATGAGTGCAAGCACCATGTTGAAACTCGCTTCCATTGCACTGTCTGTGAGGTGAGGACTATAGAAGGGTGGGGGTGGACAGATGTCATAAGATTAGGGCTGCCCTCAACTAAAGACTTTTCTGGTCGACTAGTAGTCGTTTATTTGAAGCATCAGTCGACTATTAGTCTTAGTTTTATTAATAAACCATATAAATCATAATAACGAACATTTAATTGCTTACATAGCCTAATAAGCGCTCAAGTGCACACAAAAAAGGCATGCCACAGCCCACCGGCAAATATAATAATTATGAATGTGTTAGGGAAAAACAGCAAGTACACTGCATTAACGTTCTAATAATTTATCGATACACTAGTACTTTCTGTTTTCAGTTTAAGAGATGGCCGGCAACACTTGTCATCTCCCCAAGTATGCATGTTTCACACGGATTACATAATCTGAGAATATTTGTTTTCTATTTGAACTGGATTCATTTACATTTTTTTCACTCTTTATAGATATTTTTCATGTCTGTAATAAGGCAAGAATACACAGAGTTTCAAAGTGATGCGCTCAAGTTCACAGAATCTGAGACGGCAGAAAGCACATCCTGTTTGCTTTAATTATTTTACAAAAGCACAAGGTTTAGTTGTTATTCTGAGTGCACACGAATAAATGTAGTCTTTACAGATGTGAAAGATTACTCCTATCTGTATGACAAAAATTTCAAAGTATTTTAAGAGCAAATGATTGCAGCAGCGCCTCCATCTGTCCTGTAGAAGCCTAAGCACGCTGTTCAGCTTCCACAAACACGTGAGCAGTTCATTTTTTTTTTTTAATGCTAACATTAAATTGAGCTGCCATGTAAAGTTGCTACTACATATTGCATAGGGCTGTGAATCTTTGGGTAGATTTCGATTCGATTCACGATTCATAGGTTTTCAATTTGATTCAAGAACGATTTTTGCAAATTCAGAACAATTCAATTTGATTCGATTCACAATTAAATTAGATTATTTATTTATTTATTTATTTTTTTTAATAATTTTTTTCTTATATCTTTGAATTAGTTAAAAGAAACCAAATACACTGCTGGAGAATAATCAATCATTTGTAATGATTTTTGTCCTAATGACAATTTTATGATCGTTTTATATACTACAAACAATTATTCACATTTTCTGCACAGAATAAGGTAGAAAATATACTAGTTTCTGTACTGTAATAAATTATATGTCCATTAGCACGGCATCATTCATAAATTTTATTTATTTGTCTTTAACGTTTCAGTTTATTCTGCTTTTTATGCAGTTTACCTGCAGATATAGCCTGGCACGTCTATGAGTTCTATGAGCGTGCAATCACTTCTCTTTCATTGCGAAAAACTTCATCTCATTTTCATAAAATAAAATGCTATAGTAGCTATTTAACTTTTACTCTCCATCAACAAATAATGATTCTGAAAGAAAACGCACCTGACATCTGTTTGCTATAGCAACAAACTCTACTTTCATGCATCTGATTATCAAATAAACTTTGCACTCTTATTTCAAGGTTGTTGTTGTTAATGCTATTTTTTATCATTTTAACAGTTTCCTTCGATTTATTCGAAATTTGATTTAACGACATTGTTAAAACACATTTATCATTCAATGGAACTGCGTATGCTTTAGACACTTACATTTTGCTCCGTCCATGCAATAAATAAGCAGCCATCGACTGCTCAGGTAACGCCGTCATTATGACCGAGAACCATTGAAAAACTACAGAGTACGGCCACGAGTACTAAGGAGAGATCACACATCAGCTGCTCAAAAAATGTGTCGGTGAGACAAATGGCGCACAAGTGCAATCGGACAGTCACAGGAGAGATTCAAGGCACGAACACTGTTCAAGGTCTCCATTAATTTGTGCTTGTAGTAATTTAATGTGTATGTGCTCCTGTGGCTCAGTGGTAGAGCACTGCGTTAGCAGCGCAAAAGGTTTGTGGGTTCGATTCCCAGGGAACACACGTGGCAGAAAAATGTATAGCCTGAATGCACTGTAAGTCGCTTTGGATAAAAGCGTCTGCCAAATGCGTAAATGTATATATTTTGAAAGCATTGAATCGCTATAGAAATTGCAATTCATTCGATTCTTAGCGTTTTAAATCGATTACTGTCACGATTCAAAAATCCACGTTCAAGAGGGTTTGTAATCGATGCATCAAGAAAATCTGTGAATCGTAAGACCCCTAATATTTCAGATGATAAGCCATATTTGAGGTCGATGAAAGTTAGGTGAGTGTATGGATGTCCTGCCCAATATACTATATTACCATTTAGACCAGCCTTTAACGATTTGTCCATCATGGACTGCGTGATTTCGCCACTTTGTGTGGAGTTTAAAAAAAAAAAATCTGCGATTAATACAATTTAGGTCGACCAAGCCTCTTCTCGTTGACTAACGGTTAGTCGACTATTAGGGGTCAGCCCTACATAAGATCATTATTTTATACGAGTTTTATGTGTAAAGCTGATATGCATTTTTTTTC